>NW_023994150.1:435000-715678 GCF_015586225.1 Lucilia sericata | reverse complement strand
ATATAAAATATTATATTCAGTTAAATATATAGGAAAGCTTTTCAAAAGAGCTTTCATTTGATATACATACATAAACTGCCTTATTCATAAACATTTATCAAAGGTTTATAAAACAAATTTCGACCCATAGTCAACAGTGACCCCAAAAATATGTCATATAACCAAAAATAAAGGCAGTTCTGGTTTTGCTGATTTCCTAGAGAAACATACTCGAATGTTCAACTGTTAAACTATCACAAAATTTGGCACCCTAACCTTACTAAAGTCTTTAAAACATTAATTTCAACTTACATATGGATAGACGGACATCGTTAAATCAAATCGAAAAGTTTCTTTTTTCACAATTTTAAAATGTTGAACATTTACGTAAAGAAATGTAAAAAGTATAAATGACAAAATATAAATATCTTTTGTTTATCAACTACTTAACTACAAAATACATACATATGCTTTTAATAGACCCCCTAGAAAAACAAAATCGTTTTCATTCACTCAACCATGTCAATGTCCTTTTCCTGGGATAAGACGCCTCTAATGGAGGACAGTAATAAACAACACTTAACAAAAGACAGAAAAGAATAACAAAAACTCAACAACAACAACAATAACAGCAACAAAAAGAAGAAGGATAATAAAGCAACAACAACAACAAAACTTGACAAAATATAAATAAAAAAACAAAAAGTTTTTTTTTTCCTGCCCCATTGCAAGGGAAAAGTAGACAAACTTTTTTACATTTTATTGTCGCGTTAACCGACCGCAACGTACTAAAAAGTGTATAGTAAAAAGTAGGAAAAAACTTTTTTTCTTTGCCTTAACTTGTACCAACCCAAGCCCCTTAACATACCTTCCCTTATACTTAATGTTTTCCAAACATTTAGGACATTTTGCAAGTGTTAGTGGCAACATTTTATTTATTTGTTGTTGTCCTTTTTAAAAAAAAACTTGTAGAAAAAACTAAGTGTTAAGATTTATTAAGGTTTTTTTTTCTCATATAGTTTATTGTTGTTGTTTCTTCAGTTTTACCACAACTACTTGGAGTTTTTTTTTATTTAAAAACGAAAAGTTTTTAATAAATTTGTAATTTGTTGAAAATATTCTTTTCCATTTTTATACTAAAGCAGGATTTAAGTGGAGCTACCACTCCTACTCCTATTTTTAAGTGTTCCACAATGATGAATGATGGAAAAGTGAATTTGTGATATGTTTTATTTTGGCAGTTTAAGAAAAGTTTTTTTACGAGTTTTTAAATGTGGTCATGTTTAAATAGAATGGGCGTGGTTTTATCAACATAAAGTTTTAAAACCTGCACATTATTAAGCAAAGACTCAAACCGAAAGCTTTTAACAAGATCTGTGTATTTCGTAAAGTTAAAAGTGTTAACATTTTATATAGTCAAAATAGCTTCACCAAAAAGTAAGGTCAGTAACACCATTTCTCAAAGTGTTTGATGTGATCATACATTTTAGCCAAGTCACGAACCAAAAGTTCTTTAAGAGATGTAGACATTAAAGTTAGGTTAGGGTTCTTATAATTCTAGTTCAAAAATCAATGAGGAACTGCTTTAAGACAAAAGCTACTTCGTTGTTACAAGCAAAAGCTCTTTAGTTGTTAAGAACCAATGTTGCAAATTAAGGAAATGATCTTTTGTTTTAAGCAGGTAGGTAGGTAGGCAACAACGAACCAAAAATCAAAGTTAGTTAGGGTTCTTATAATTCTGGTTCAAAAATCAATTAGAACAGCTTGAAGACAAAAGCTCCTTCGTTGTTTACAATCAAAAGCTCTTTAGTTGTTTAGAACCAAAGTTGCTAATTAAGGAAATGATCTTTTGTTTTAAAGCAAAGTTTCGAACCAAATAAAAATAAACTATGTATGATAACCGTTTCTATGTTGTAAGGTGTTCGAAATTCGTCACGTGCAAGCAATCTTACTTATTTCCACATAAAACACAAATTGAGGTTGTTTTGTTGGGTTTATGCAATATAAACTTTTAGCCATTAGTTTTGATATGTTGACTAGTTTTATGTTTTTGCTGTAGTCGTAGCCGCTTGCTTCTACTACTGCTGCTGTGCTAGCGTCAACAAGATGGATGTATTAGATTGTGGTACATGTTTGAAAGTTAGCAAACGAACACAAGGTCTTAAAATGTAATAAAAACATAAAGAAAACCAAGAAGTAGTGCAAAAGAAACCAAAAAGAAAAAGTTTAAAATCTTTGTTTTACAACAAGAAAAAAAAAACTTTTTATTTCTTAACAACACCGAACAAAACAGAATGTTATAGAATGCTAAGTGCTAGAGAAGTGAATGAATAAAATGAAAAGTGCAATTTGTACGTGACATTATTAAAATTGTTGAAAATCGTACGCTTTAAACCTTTGGCAGAAATACTAGGACACTAAATAAAGTTCTAAATTTTTACTATTTATATGTTAGATGAAATAAAACTAATATTGGCTCATAACTTATTTATGTAGCCCAGTTAATGGCAACTAATTTTTTTGTATTCTCCCCTTCTTACTCTCTGTAGGTACAAAAAAAAGTTTTTGCGAAGAAAACGTAAAACTTTAATAATAAGCTGTCATTCTTTTCAGGGACCAGCAAACTATACCATCCGCCCTTATTATGTCCTGCTAAGTAGTAGTATTTGTGTATTTCAGATTATTTCCTTAAAGCAACAGTTTTCACATACAGAGTACTTGCTGTTAACTTTATTTCTATTTATATCTTTCAAAGCTTGTGCTTAGCTGTAGAAAACTAATAATAGTAGGAAAAGAAAACTTTGTTAGACAAATTAAACAAGTTGACTTACTTGTTCCTTTCAACGTCCTCCTTCATTTGTTGTTCCCCCTGGCCTTTAATATCGATTTTATTTAAAACTTATATATTGATAAAGTTTTTTCTTGTTGTTGTTTTTGTTATTTTAATACATTTATACTTTAAGCAGTTTTCTTGCTTTCTACAAAATGCTGGTATTAGCTGCAGAATAAGTTTTATTTGTAATTATTATGATGTAGCATACAAAATAGCAGTAATTGAAATCTTTTAAGGGAGAGAATCAATTTAAAATCAATTTTTTTCGAATTATTTACAAGACAAAGTTTGGACTGTTGTTAAGTCTATAATCTATGGTTCAGATTATAGTCCAAAGTTCTGCCTATAATTATAGTTTATACTGTAGTATTAAGTAAGTCCAGGCTGCAATCTCTAGTCTGAACTAAAGTCAACAGTCTAGACTATAGTCAATAGTCAAGACTATGGCCTTTAGGTCAGACAAAAGAATATAGTCCAGACTACAGGCGCTAGTCCAGACTATAGTCTATAGTTCAGAATATAGTCTATAGGTCAGACGTTACTCTATAGTCCAGACTCTAGTTTATAGTATAGATATTGCCTATAGTCCAGACTATAGTCTATAGTCCGAACTATAGTCTATAATCCAAACTATATAGACTATAGTCCAGACTATAGTCTACAGTGCAGTCTATAGTATAGTCTATAGTCCAGACAATAGTCCAGACTGTAATCTATAGTCCATATTATAGTCTATAGTCCAGACTATAATCTATAGTCCAGACTATAGACTATAGTCCGGACTATAGTTTATAGTCCTGACTATAGTTTATAGTCCTGACTAAAGTCTATAGGCCTGACTATAGTCTACAGTCCTTACTATTGTCTATAGTTCAAAGTGTAGTCTATAGTGCAGACTATAAGCTATAGACCAAACTATAGAATACAGTTCTGACTATATAGTCTACCGTCCAGACTATAGTCCACATTACAGTATATAGTATATAGTCTATAATTCAGAATATAGATTACAAGCAAAGATCCAAAATTTGTTATAAATCTCAAAATTTCTTCAAGTCTTGGGTAAAAAACCAATATCTTGCTGGAAAAATCTTTGACGTTAAATCTTAATCTAAGATAAATAGTCAATTGTCGTAGAAAGTTTTACTCCATAAACCCAAAATTACAACAATAAGTTTTTTTAGTCTGAAGCCTTTATAAAATGAAGTTTTGAATTTAAAATAAACCAAAATACAAAGCCATAAACCTAAAGAAAATTTGCCTGCAGTTTTTATGCCTCAACAACTTATTACCACTTTGTTTTCTTTAAATGGATAATAAAGAAAAGAAATCCAAACAACAACATTTTTTTCGCTTCCTATTTACTAAACAATAAGCTGTTGTTTGTTGTTATTTATAAAGTACTACTATCATGTTGTCGTTGTTGTTTAATATTTTTGGGTTAGGTTAAGGGTTCATAAATATATTTTGTTGTTTTGTGTTTTTTTTTTTTTCTTGTTTTGCACTCGTATCATTATCCTTTAAAAATACAAGTATAAAAACAATTTTAGGCCATCGTTTATTTATAAATTCCATTTATTCTGTTTGTGTTGTATATTTTTTGCTGTTTTTTGCAAAGTTTAAAGCAGCAGAGGTTATGGTACAACAACCAAAGTTATTTTAACTTTAAGTCATTTATATTTTTTACACTCCATCCTCCTCCCCCTGCTGTCTTTAGTTCTCCTTTTAAGTCCCTTGTCTCGTTTATGAAATCCCCCTGCTCAGTTGTAAATAAAATTCTTCTTTTAACAAAAGTTCGTGTTTTTTTTCTACAAGTTTTTATTTGTTGTTTTTGTTGTTGTTTTGCTTGTATTGTGTTTTATTTGCTTTTAAAGTTTTTCTACTCTTTTGTATTCAATTTCTCATTCATTTATTTGTTACGCTCTTTAAAATGTTTTTGGTCTTGGGATTATTTCGTTGTTGAAAAACAAAGTATATTTTTGGGGGAAAACCAATTTTGCAGGATCTTATTCATAAAACATATAACCAGGGTAATGAAAATAAATGTTTCAGTTAGTTTATAGATTAGACTATAGGATAGACTATAGACTAGACTGTAGACTAGACTATAGACTAGACTATAGACTAGACTATAGACTAGACTATAGACTAGACTATAGACTAGACTATAGACTAGACTATAGACTAGACTATAGACTAGACTATAGACTAGACTATAGACTAGACTATAGACTAGACTATAGACTAGACTATAGACTAGACTATAGACTAGACTATAGACTAGACTATAGACTAGACTATAGACTAGACTATAGACTAGACTATAGACTAGACTATAGACTAGACTATAGACTAGACTGTAGACTAGACTATAGACTAGACTATAGACTAAACTATAGACTAGCTATAGGCTAGACTATAGACTAGACTATAGACTAGACTATAGACTAGACTATAGACTAGACTATAGACTAGACTATAGACTAGACTATAGACTAGACTATAGACTAGACTATAGACTAGACTATAGACTAGACTATAGACTAGACTATAGACTGAATATAGACTAGACTATAGACTAGACTATAGACTAGACTATAGACTAGGACTATAGACTAGACTATAGACTAGACTATAGACTAGACTATAGACTAGACTATAGACTAGACTATAGACTAGTAGACTAGACTATAGACTAGACTATAGACTAGACTATAGACTAGACTATAGACTAGACTATAGACTAGACTATAGACTAGACTATAGACTAGACTATAGACTAGACTATAGACTAGACTATAGACTAGACTATAGACTAGACTATAGACTAGACTATAGACTAGACTATAGACTAGACTATAGACTAGACTATAGACTAGACTATAGACTAGACTATAGACTAGACTATAGACTAGACTATAGACTAGACTATAGACTAGACTATAGACTAGACTATAGACTAGACTATAGACTAGACTATAGACTAGACTATAGACTAGACTATAGACTAGACTATAGACTAGACTATAGACTAGACTATAGACTAGACTATAGACTAGACTATAGACTAGACTATAGACTAGACTATAGACTAGACTATAGACTAGACTAGACTATAGACTAGTCTACATATTTACCACGAGTTTAGTTCTCTATGAAAATATTTGGTTGTATTTAGAGATTGTTTTGCTTCCTTTTTATTCATTAAAGGATGTGTTTTGTTGTTGTTGTGCTGTCGTTTTTTTAATGATGCACCATTTTTGTGGTTTAATATTATCACATATATACCACTCTATGAGTGTATGTGTGTGTAACTGATTGCTATGTGGTAGATTGTGTTAATTTAGCTGTTTTGCCTTTTGTATGTGGCACGAATACTTTCCTGTTTGCTGCTATTCCACATAAATGATGTTGACTGCCTTTTATTATTGTTGTTGTTTAGTAAGTGAGCCAAGAGATATTTTAATAAGTGGAACGAACAGATTTAAAACACAGTTTTTTTACGATATAAATATTTTTGTGAAAAACTTTTTGTGTGCCACTGGTGGTAAGTGGGGGGTAAAAGTTTGTGTTGCTTGTTCCATAAAAGATGAAGCAGTTAATGATGCATTAAATTTAAAATGAAACTTGAAATTTGGTTGGAATTTAAAAGCATAACATTCCTATTAGTAAAAAGGCAGGAATTTTAAAAATGCATAAAAATGTCATTTATTAATGTCAAATGGGTGGGTAAATGTTTGATATTTTAATAAAATATGAAAAATTATATAAATAAGAATAAAAAGCTATTCAATTTATCATAAAATTTATATAAAAAGGGAATTTAGTGCAGAAGAAATATGTAATCAAAATATGTATTCCAAGAAATATGTAAGGATTTTATTTTCGACTGTTGTTCTAAAACCATTTCCCATAGATCCTATAAAACTTAAATAATCGGACGGACAGACATAACCAGATCATTGTAACAAACAGACAATTGGCAAGCCAAGAAAGAACAACATTTATAATTTTATCAAAAACAAGAAAAAATTTGCTATTCTTGCTAAACTTCCATTAGTCCCTTGCGCCTTAGTGCCGAACACCATCTGCCTGTCTGTCATACTCTTAATACCAGTGTCATTTAATGTCACATTGTTAAAGGTCTGAGAATTTAAATTATTCTTTTATGTTTCATTTGTTTTTTTTTGCTATTAATACCTTTAACAAGAATAAAAACAAATTAAAAGCATTTCAATGTTTTCTTAAATTTTGAAAACAAACCATGACTAGTCAAAGAGTCAAATAATGTATGTGAAAAAAATCACAAATTTCGAGACAACATTTGCCGTTGACACCTTTAAATTAAAAAAATAAAAGTGTGTGTTTGTTAGAGATAAACAAAATTAAATTTGAAACTTAAATTAAGAAAAAACTATTGAAAACACACAAAAAACTATTTTAATTGAAAAAGTATGTTTGAATTAAAATAAACATTAATTTAATAGAAAGTAGAAAGAAATTTAAAATAAATGAGTAATTTTGTTTTTCAATATGAGGGTTGTGTGAGAAGTAACGGCCTTCTTAGACTCTTCCTATTTTGATACAAAAAATCATCTTAAAGAGACTGATTTCATATAATAAAGTCTTCCTAAGAAAGTGTGTTTTCGTATATAAAAAGTTTTTCTAAGAAAGACTGTTTTCATATAGAAAAAGCCTTCCTAAGGAATACTGTTTTCGTATAGAAAAAGTCTTCTTAAGGAAAACTGTTTTCGTATAGAAAAAGTCTTCCTAAGGAAGACTGTTTTCGTATAGAAAAAGTCTTCCTAAGGAAGACTGTTTTCGTATAGAAAAAGTCTTCCTAAGGAAGACTGTTTTCGTATAGAAAAAGTCTTCCTAAGGAAGACTGTTTTCGTATAGAAAAAGTCTTCCTAAGGAAGACTGTTTTCGTATAGAAAAAGTCTTCCTAAGGAAGACTGTTTTCGTATAGAAAAAGTCTTCCTAAGGAAGACTGTTTTCGTATAGAAAAAGTCTTCCTAAGGAAGACTGTTTTCGTATAGAAAAAGTCTTCCTAAGGAAGACTGTTTTCGTATAGAAAAAGTCTTCCTGAGGAAGACTGTTTTCGTATAAAAAAAGTCTTCCTGAGCAAGACTGTTTTCGTATAGAAAAAGGCTTCCTAAGGAAGACTGTTTTCCTATAGAAAAAGGCTTCCTAAGGAAGACTGTTTTCGTATAGAAAAAGTCTTCCTAAGGAAGACTGTTTTCGTATAGAAAAAGTCTTCCTAAGGAAGACTGTTTTCGTATAGAAAAAGTCTTCCTAAGGAAGACTGTTTTCGTATAGAAAAAGTCTTCCTAAGGAAGACTGTTTTCGTATAGAAAAAGTCTTCCTAAGGAAGACTGTTTTCGTATAGAAAAAGTCTTCCTAAGGAAGACTGTTTTCGTATAGAAAAAGTCTTCCTAAGGAAGACTGTTTTCGTATAGAAAAAGTCTTCCTAAGGAAGACTGTTTTCGTATAGAAAAAGTCTTCCTAAGGAAGACTGTTTTCGTATAGAAAAAGTCTTCCTAAGGAAGACTGTTTTCGTATAGAAAAAGTCTTCCTAAGGAAGACTGTTTTCGTATAGAAAAAGTCTTCCTAAGGAAGATTGTTTTCATATAGAAAAGGTCTCCCTAAGGAAGATTGTTTTCATATAGAAAAGAAAAAGTCTTCTTAAGGAAGACTGCTTTCGTATAGAAAGTCTTCCTAAGGATGACTAGTGTCGTATAGAAAATAATATTTCTAAGAAGGACTTTGAAAAACTCTTTTTAAGAAGACTATTTTCGTATAGAAAAAGTCTTTCTAAGAATGACTGTTTTGGTATAGAAAATTTCCTATTTTAAACAGTTCCAGCAAATATTTTCTCTTCATTAAAATGCTAAAACATCATCACAGCAAAAATAAAGAAAATACTATTAAAAAACTACAAAATAAATATAACAAATGAATCCATTTTTCTCCTCTTTAGATATTTTTTCCAATTTTATTGCACAAACTAAAGATTCACATTCCACATACCCAACTAGTTATATAGATTCACACACAGGCAGGCATTAAAGAAAAAAATTACTATAAATTTCTAAAGGATTTTCAAATCCATATTGAATTCTATATTAGAAATTTGGGTTAGTAGTTTTTCATATATATCGCATTCGAGTAGTAGTGGTATGTTTGAGTTGGTAGCATGTAGTATCAGTACTGGTTGTTTTTATGTTGCCTCAACTCAACTCATGGTCTTGTTTCAATTTGGTTTTTATCTCTGTGCAGTAGAATGTAGATGTCAATTGAGGTTTTTGTAGGCCAATAAACATTTTGAATTGGACAATAAAAACCAAACAAATAAAATAATGTCCAACCAAAAAATAAAAAAAAAACAAAATCTACACATTCACACTCAAACAAACATTTGTACATTGAGACAATACGAAATAGATTGAAATTTTGACAATTGTTTGGTTGGTGGTCGGTTGGTAGTAGTGTGTTGTGGTTGTTCTATGTTAGAATACATATTAATGGTGTTTGGCAATTTGGAGTGTTTATCAAAATTAGATACGGGTTAAAGCTATTTGCCTGGGTTTTATTTTTAACTCTCACCATTTACCCAATATATGTATATATCTATAGCTATGACTGTATCTAACTCTCTAATGGCAGTATAGAAGTGTTAAAAAAATATTTAACAAATTAGTTTTGGTGTGTTTGTTAAATATTGTCACTCTTCCAAAACACCATATCAAATTAATTGTATAGATTTAAGAATTCCTTTTAATTTATTATCATTAACAAAAAATGTATTGTTAAAGCAATAAAAACACATAAAATTTTGTTGAAAATATATGTTTCTTACTAACAAAAGTTTTTTGCCCTAAACCTTTTTTGGTATTTTAATGGGGAAAGAAGTAGAAAAAAACTACTACTATAATTGAATTGACTTTTATTTAGAGACAAAAGTTTCTTTTTCGCATGTGTTTTTGAAAAAATGTTTGGGGGGAGTAAGGTGGATATTGTGGTTGGGGGGTTATAATAGTCAAGTACAGTTCTAGAGTTTTAGAAATTTATATTAAGTTTGACAAAACTACTAAAACGTGTTATTGTCTCTTAAATTTATTGAGGGGAAAGAAGATGAGATGTATTTAGAGAATTTCTTTAACAAGCATGAATGTGTGAGATAATGTCTGAGTGTGTGGTATACACACATCCCAGCAGTTCTGATAATTATCACAAAAACTAATGATTTTACCTAGTACTATATAGATTACAAAATAACAGTCTTCTTTAAGAAACAATCTTCCATAGCAAGGCTTTTTCTAAAAGAAACAGTTTTCCATTGAAACGCTTTTTCTATGCAAAAGCGGTATCCCTTGGGAAGACATTTTCTATAAAAAATCTGTCTTCCTTGAAAAACATTTTCTATACGAAAACAGTCTTCCTTGGAAAAACATTTTCTGTATGAAAACAGTGTTCCTTGGGAAGACCTTTTCTATATGAAAACAGTCTTCCTTGGGAAGACGAAAACAGTCTTCTTTGGGAAAACATTTTCTATACGAAAACAGTCTTCTTTGGGAAGACATTTTCTATACGAAAACAGTCTTCTTTAGGGAGACTTTTTCGATAGGAAATCAGTCTTCTTTAAGGAAACTTTTTCTATAGGAAAACCGTCTTTTTTAGTAAGATATTTTCTATAGGAAAATAGTATTCTATAGGAAGACTTTTTGTTTATAGGAAAACAGTCATTTTTAGGAAGACTTTTTCTATAGGAAAATCCTCTTCTTTTGGAAGATATTTTCTTTAGGAAAACAGTCTTCATAAGGAATACTTTTTCTATAGGAAAACAGTCTTCATTAGGAAAAATTTTTCTATAGGAAAACAGTCATCTTTAGGAAGACTTTTTCTATAGGAAAACAGTCTTCTTTAGGTAGACTTTTTCTGTAGGAAAACAGTCTTCTTTAGGTAGACTTTTTCTGTAGGAAAACAGTCTTCATTAGGAAGACTTTTTTTTATAGGAAAAAAGTCTTCTTTAGGAAGACTTCTATAGGAAAACAGTCCTCCTTAGGAAGACTTCTTATAGAAAAACTGTCATTCTTAGAAAGATTTTCATTATAGAAAGACTGCAATTTGTAGAAAAGCTTTCTTCATAGGAAAACAGTCTTCCTCAGTCTAGAGAAAAACACACTTTTTTATTGGAAAATACTTTTTCATAGAAAGACTTCTCCACTATTAGAAATGCAGGGTTTAATGTATGTTAGCAGAGCTCATATGTGTGTCAATATTATTCTTTGAAATTGCAAAAATTTTATTTCTAATTTCGTATTAACATTAGGGTGGTTTTATATTTAAGAATTTTAGTATTTTTGTGCAAATACACTCGCTTTTATTTCGATTTAATTAAAAAAGTAGACATTAAATAGATGCTGCAAAATTATTTTTGAAAACAGTGACGAATAAAAGTAAGTGTTCAGATAATTATAAACAATTTCACTTAAGATTCCATTTATTTCTAGGTCCTTAAAGAACGAAAGGATACCAATCAGTTTTACTAAGATTCGTTCTTAAGTTTCATCTTGAATTTTAATTATGAAGTTCATATATAAGCAAGACAAGACAGAAATTACTAAAATGTTTCATAATATGGGTCAATTATTTATGATTTCCCCAATTTCAATTTATGATTTCCCCACCATAATGGTGTAGGTTGAAAAAAGTACTATATTTTCTCTTTCACATGAAACTGATATTCTTACAAAAAGTATAATAACTTATATGCTTCCTCTACAGTATTATCACCCACTGTAAGCTGTCTATTACTGATTAAATTTATCTGTATATTTACACAATACATTAAGTAAAAAATATGCTTGTATGTAGGTGTAAAAATAAACATTTCCATTAAAAAAAAAATACTTGAACACAAGGATAATTAAACAAATATTTGCTCAATAAGGCTTAACTGTTTAATTTACAATAATTTTCCCTTTTTTCTCAGCTTAATAGCAATAATAAAAATAAAATGTAAATGTGGTTAAAAAGCATTAAGAAATAGATTTGATTTTCAAGCAAGAAAGTATGTAATGAAAATCCTATAAATTAAATAATAAACTACTTTTAAAAACAAAAGCTTTTATTAAGGAAAAACTTTAACAAATTTACACAATTACTTAAGTGTTTTCAACTTGATTGGTAGAAAAAAAACATTTTAAATAAATTTTCTTGTTAACTAATCCCGGCTTAAGGTTTTAAATTCTTTTTTTATATGCTTTCAAAATAATCATATCATGTAGGAAACGAGTAAGCAACCAACTGATGGACTGACAGACAAACAGACAGACTAGCTAACAAAGTAAGTAGTATATTAAATGTTGGGCATATGTTGTGTACAAATTCACTCACATAAGTGGCCTTATGTTGCTATAGAATTCTTTTTATGAGTTTCTTTTCTTAAACATAAAATATCCAGCTAAGAAATAAAATAACTGTAGAAAAAATATTGCCAAGTAAAGTCTATTTGGCTAAGGCTAAGGAATAAAAAAAAAGAAAACTAGGTTAAACACGTACAAATCACATTATAATACTAAAGGTCTTTTTATTTTCTTCAACATCCTTTAACAACAATTACCAAAGAAGCAGCAACAACAACAACAGCAGCAACAAATGTAGGAGAAGAAATTGTAGAGCCTAAGTATGAAAAAGGATGAAAATTGTAGCCTTTTAACATACATTTACACATGACTATTTAAGACCCAAATAAACTAACACATACATATGTTTATTTATACACTGGCACACACACAAATTACGAACATGTGCTTCCTTTCATTTACACCAGCAGTTTTAAAAGGAGTTAAGGTATCCTTTGGATCATTTGAAATAGAGGGAATGTTTATAGCCACTTTACTGGCTCTAAGTAATCTAATAGGTAGTCAATCGTCGTTTTATTGTTTCCAAGTAATCTAGCGAAAAGTCACTTTGAATTACTAACTAGGGACTAGAACTTGTTATAATGCTCGGGAGAATGTTTGTGTTACTCTTTGATATACAGAAAATAAGTCCAGTTCCCACTTTACTGTCCCCAAGTAATCTAAAAGGTTGTTTAGGCACTTCTTTGGAATCCTTATGTAATCTATTAAGAAGTATCCTTAAATCAATCACCCTAAACTGCCGGAATATATGATTTGTCTCTAAAAGTCTAAAAAAGCTTCAAGGTAAAGAAATAAGTAAAGAGAAGACATAGCGGAGAGTATAAGAAGCAAGAAGCATGGAGAATAATAGCAGATGTACATATTTAAGTATGTAGTTGTTTGTATGTATAAAACCTTTTACATTTTATTTACTTAAGAATTAAAGATAAAAAAATACTTAGGAATTTATATAATAAAAATGTTTAAATTTTGTTTCTTTAGGTTCTATCTAAAAATGCCTCTTTAAGGATATAAAGTTACAAAAAAAGTCCATATTTCATTTTTTTAAAATCTAGGAATTTTTATAGCTTTTTCTGTTAAAATAAGTAGAAAAATGAAAAAAAGCACTTGAATCTTGAGATATATTTATTTTAAACAACAATACAATTACAAAACAGCAACAATAGCTTATACAACAACAAGTATTATGTTATATTTATATAGAAAATAAAAATGTTAACTTCCTGTTTGGATATTTCCTGTTTATCATTATTTTATATACTTCTAGACATATACAAATGAATATACATATGTATGTCGAATGTTGTGTTTTTTTCTCTCTCTTCATTTTCTTATACTTGTCTATCACTTTTTTGTGTATTTTACTTGTTTTTCTAACAAAAGGAGCCAACAAATACTTTTATAATAACAACTAGGATTGTGTTGTGTTTTGTTGCTCTTTTGTTGTATGTGTGTGTGAATGAGTGTGTATGTCAACAAAATGATAAATTTGTTATGATTTTGGTATTTGTTGTTGTTCATGTTATTTATCTTGATATGTCAGTTAAATGCTTAGTTAGGGGTAAAAGTAGTTTCTTGATTTAAAATTTCCATGACAAAGTTTCTCTTTACAGAATTTATCATTTACTTTGCTAGAGTTGTTTTACAAAAGGGTGTAACAAAAGTAGGTTTAGTTTTGCAGATTTAGTTTGATAAAAAGAAAGAAATTTACTTTTTTCCTTTACTCTCTGCTAAACTAAAATTGTGAAGTTGTTGGATGTGGCAGTGGTAGCAAATTATATGATGTTGTCTTTAGTTTTTTTCTGGGAAATTTTCTTCCAACATTTCACATTTTATAGCAACAAATGTATTATAAGTAATTCATTTTGACAACTAAGTGGAGTTTATGTTTATATTTCTGGCTGATATACGCCATATTTGGTCTAAACTACAAACTCTCATCATCATCATTTATATGCTTTTGTATATGTATATGAAATGTGGGTGCAGGGAATGGTTTTAGTAAACATTTTAACAGATTTTTCTTCTATACAACTTTTTGTTTTTGTCATAAATTTCCGAAGAAATAAGCTTTATACTACAACAAGCATAAACAATTTTAACTAAAATATCCTTAAAATTTTCTTAACTTTTCTTTATGTTTTAGATTTTTAACAAAAAGCATTTTGAACTATGTTTTTCAATTCTTTTTCTAAGTTTTTTTATCTAAGATTTTCTTTCTTAAAATATCATTTTTCTTTTAACTTGTCCATTTTTATTATGTTTAGTTTTCTCTTTTATTTTCAAGTTGTTTATCTTTTACTTGATAGTATTTTGCTATTTTTCTAAGATTTTTTTCCTAAGAATCTGTTGCAAAATATTTGCAATATTGTTTGCTCGAAAGAACAAAAAAAAATGCTGACATTGAATAAATGCATTGTTGTCTTATTACATTTTTTGTGAAAAAGGATATAAAGGATATAGAAGAAAATGCAATCTTTTTAGGGTTGTTTTGTGGTTTTGTAATTAGATTTATAGTTGCAGAAAAAAACTGCAGAAAATTACAAATGGTTTAAAGGAAATTTAAAGCTAAAGAAAATTATGTTTTTAGTAAAAAATTGGTTAAAAATAATGCATGATGAAAAAAATTTAGGAAATTATATTGCATTGGAAAAGCCTTCACACTAGCTTTCATTCGATATACATATTGTATATATACAAATTATCGGGTATATAGCCGAAACTAAGTACGATATTTGGGGTCTTGGAGTTTTGTTCATTTCTTAGTTATATATAAACCGATTTTTGTGATTTCTAATAACGGCATTTTTCTTTTTTATGTCTGAAATATTAATCCAAAATTTGGTTCCATCCAATATCCGGGGACTTCAGAAAATTGCTTTTTATTAAAGAGCGCATTGATTGATTTCTCTAAATCGATAACGCTAAAGGATCCGTTATGAACGCAAATAGAAATCTTTATGGAAAACATATTTTTGAAAAAAAAAAAATTTTGTTCAAAAATTTTATGAAAATAGCCTTTTAATTTTCATTGGAAAGGCCTTTAGAATGCCATTTATTTGATATACTTATTGCCCATAATATAAAGATAACTATCCGGCATAAATACATATAGACTGATTTTACAGATTTTAGCATAAAAATAATGATGTTAACATCAACATATACCAATCTTTGTCTGCAAAAATAATCTTGGACTTGTTCCATTAAATATCTGGGATCTTCAGAAAATTGATTTGAACTAACATGCAAACAGACGGACATCCCTAAATCGATAAAGGATCCAATATTTTTAGTTTATGGTGGCGCAAACAAATTATGGAATTTTATTGAAAAGTCCTTTACCTTTCATTTGATATAGAAAACATATCCGATATTGGGGCCCTTGGATTTTTGTTTATATCTGAGTTACTTATGATGTCGGGATTTTTAACAGAAAAATTCTCTATTACTTATCAGAGGAATTGTTTCAAAATTTGAGTCCTTAAGGTCTCAGGAACCTACAGAAAATTTACTTCAACCAACATAAGGACAAACGGACCTAGATTTTGTAGCTTATGGGATCGCAAATACAAAAAAAAAACACAGGATTTCTTTTCTTTTAAAATCAAAACTTTCCTTAAGGGCAGTGTCATACGTTCAATATACATATATCATGATATGATTCTGCATGATGGATCGTGTCCATATCACAGAAAACCCCAATTTTCTGTAATCCAAAATTTGTATCAATATTTATAACGGATGGCGGATATATGTATATTGAACGTGTGTAAGTGCCCCAAGATTTGATTATATTTCGGAATAAAAATCGCAATTTGTTGAATTATATATATTGACATAGTTGAAATCAAAAAAATATTAACTTCCAAACTTACCCAATGTTTTAGTCCACTGTGCACTGGGTCTCCAATCGGGATAATGTTTGGGAAATAGTTCCCTAGTCCAATAGGTGTGCAAAACCACCTTATAAACCGCCAAACGATCTAAAGTGCAATCACTAATGGGAGCCGGCTGAGTAGGCTCCATGGCTGGCAGTGATGAAGCTGCTGATGCTGTTGTTGTTGAAGAAGTAGTACTAGAAGTAGAAGAAGACGCTACCACTGATCTTCTATTGCTGCTAAAAACATTCGCATTCAAATTGGAATTTGAACTGGTATAGTACAAATTACGATTTGTGGCACCCTGCTGTAGACGTCTTTGTTGCGGTGACGCCTGGTATATAGAAGTAGTTTGATTTGAGGGTATTTGATTTTCTATGGTATAGGAGTAAATGGAAGGACTAGAGATAAAACCCGAAGAACTATAAAAAGAGCCGGCATCAGCTGCCATACCCAGGGGAGTGGGTGAGGGGGCGGCCATTATAACGGGCAGCAGAAGTAGTAGAAAATATGTTAGCAACATATGAAAAAACATTTTTGCAGGTGGTTTTTTCATTATAAAGCTATGTTTAAAGCTTAAAAGGCGGGTGGGGGTTTAAACGGTAATAAAAAACACGTTTTTTATAACTTGTTTTCCTTTTTTACGTTTTTAAGCTTAAGAAAATTTATTTATCCTTTTTTTACAGCTTAACGGTTTATTTATTTTTATATGTTTGTTTTTTTTTTTGCCTTTTTTTTATTTATTTTATTTTTATTTTCGTTTCGTAAAACTTTTCACTTTTATTCGATTTTATTGCTGATTTTACATTTTATTTTAAATGTCACTTGTTTTTTTTTCCTTTTACCTTTTCACTATAAAATTTTAATGTTACCTGCTCCCAATTTCCCCACTTTTAAAGTTGGCCACAACATT
Source organism: Lucilia sericata (assembly GCF_015586225.1). Taxonomy (NCBI): domain Eukaryota; kingdom Metazoa; phylum Arthropoda; class Insecta; order Diptera; family Calliphoridae; genus Lucilia; species Lucilia sericata. The sequence continues at coordinate 698,644 of NW_023994150.1, read as the reverse complement.
TGCTGTAAAACTAAGTAACGTATTTTAACTTAGAGGAACAGGCTGTAACATGTCGTATGTTGTTTTGTTTTGTTTTGTTTTGTTTTGTTTTTAAAAAACAAACACTTTCGTAGACAAATAACCTAATAACGGTTTTTGTATGGTTAAATATATTTATTTATATTTTGTTTAAATTTGTTAATTTCGTTTCGCTTTTTTTTAAATTTCTAATCAAAAATTAATTTTCATTTAAAATTTTTGTTCGTTTTCAAAATATTTCTCCGTTTAGGCCGTCCGCATCCGTTAATGTTTCGTTTGATACTGAAAATTGTGGTGTCTTTTAAATTTTTAATTCACTTGCTTCACAATTGTCTTTAAACATCTATGCTGCCTATGAAAAACACACACAAATTTTCCTTAAATTCGAACATGTTTTCTGTTTATAAAACTCTCGCTCACTCTCTTTCTCTAGTACTTTTAAAATGCTCTCTTGTTTCGTTTATAAACGAAATTCATTTAGTATTAAAGGGAAATTTTTGTACCGTTATTTCTCTATCTGTAAATGTTATAGAGAATGAATATAGAGCAATTTCTTAAATTTAATATTATGTTCTCTGAGTATGTCTTTGTTGCATGTTAGCCGCCTGTTGCCTTATTTTTATTTTATAACAAAAGCAACAACAACAACAACTAGATGCAGCAGCAGCAACATGAAAGGGGGCTAATTACATTGTGCATATTTAATTTAATATTTTATAAACTGTCATCATTACATGGAGATTAGTTGACTCTTCTTTCTCTTTATGAATAATAAAGTAAATAAATAAAACTATGTTTCAAAATGAAACAAAATAAAACAGAATTTGTCATGTCCATTGAAAATTTGGGTCAAAATTTTATATCAACACTTAAATAAAAGAAAACAATTTTGAGTTTTATTTGCATAAAACTAAAAATGTTTTTAAAATCTACTATTTTTATAAGGATTAAAGTAAAATGTCATTGAGTTCTATGTAAAAATATAAAATAAATAGAATAGTTTACATTTTTTCAAAATATAAATAACTAATTGTCCCTTTAAAACCAAGTAAGCTATCATAAGTTCCTCTTCTTTTACTCGCCAATTTTAATCAAGAAAATAATCGCATCTTTCTCTCATTCAAAACTAATCCTTGTTTAACAAATTGTTTCAAATTTGTTATAAATCTTTAGTTTTAAAAGATTTTCTTTAAATTTACTTTAACATACCACAACTATTATAATTATGTTTTATATCAATGTAATTAATCTTAATATTGTAATACTTATTTGTCGTTTTGTATTGTGAAAATTAATTATTTTGTACATTTATTATTAATACCTAATAATAAATTAATTATACATACACACATATGCATGTATTTTCTGCAGCTTTTTTTTTTCAGGTTTACAAATGTATTGACATACAAATAATTATTTACTTTAAAGTAAATATGTATTTAAAAACAATACATAAACTCAAACCTAAACAATTGTAATAAATGCTTATGTAGAGGTAAAAAGGAAAAATTACTAGTAGGCTGGCACCAAAAATTAGTTCTGTTCTAGTTCTGTTCTAGTTCTGTTCTAGTTCTGTTCTAGTTCTAGTTCTGTTCTAGTTCTGTTCTAGTTCTGTTCTAGTTCTGTTCTAGTTCTGTTCTAGTTCTGTTCTAGTTCTGTTCTAGTTCTGTTCTAGTTCTGTTCTAGTTCTGTTCTAGTTCTGTTCTAGTTCTGTTCTAGTTCTGTTCTAGTTCTGTTCTAGTTCTGTTCTAGTTCTGTTCTAGTTCTGTTCTAGTTCTGTTCTAGTTCTGTTCTAGTTCTGTTCTAGTTCTGTTCTAGTTCTGTTCCAGTTCTGTTCTAGTTCTGTTCTAGTTCTGTTCTAGTTCTGTTCTAGTTCTGTTCTAGTTCTGTTCTAGTTCTGTTCTAGTTCTGTTCTAGTTCTGTTCTAGTTCTGTTCTAGTTCTGTTCTAGTTCTGTTCTAGTTCTGTTCTAGTTCTGTTCTAGTTCTGTTCTAGTTCTGTTCTAGTTCTGTTCTAGTTCTGTTCTAGTTCTGTTCTAGTTCTGTTCTAGTTCTGTTCTAGTTCTGTTCTAGTTCTGTTCTAGTTCTGTTCTAGTTCTGTTCTAGTTCTGTTCTAGTTATGTTCTAGTTCTGTTCTAGTTCTGTTCTAGTTCTGTTCTAGTTCTGTTCTAGTTCTGTTCTAGTTCTGTTCTAGTTCTGTTCTAGTTCTGTTCTAGTTCTGTTCTAGTTCTGTTCCAGTTATGTTCTAGTTATGTTCTAGTTCAGTTCTAGTTCTGTTCTAGTTCTGTTCTAGTTCTGTTCTAGTTCTGTTCTAGTTCTGTTCTAGTTCTGTTCTAGTTCTGTTCTAGTTCTGTTCTAGTTCTGTTCTAGTTCTGTTCTAGTTCTGTTCTAGTTCTGTTCTAGTTCTGTTCTAGTTCTGTTCTAGTTTGTTCTAGTTCTGCTCTAGTTCTGTTCTTGTTCTCTTCTAGTTCTGTTCTAGTTCTGTTCCAGTTCTGTTCTGTTCTAGTTCAGTTCTAGTTCAGTTCTAGTTCAGTTCTAGTTCAGTTCTAGTTCTGTTCTAGTTCTGTTCTAGTTCTGTTCTAGTTCTGTTCTAGTTCTGTTCTAGTTCTGTTCTAGTTCTGTTCTAGTTCTGTTCTAGTTCTGTTCTAGTTCTGTTCTAGTTCTGTTCTAGTTCTGTTCTAGTTCTGTTCTAGTTCTGTTCCAGTTCTGTTGCAGTTCTGTTCTATTTCCGCTCTAGTTCTGTTCTAGTACTGTTCTAATTTTGTTCTAGTTCTGTTCTAGTACTGTTATAGTTCTGTTCTAGATTTGTTTTAGTTTTGTTCAATTACTTTTCATTAAACCCTAATATTTGTACCCAAATACATAAATATTTACATATTTATATACAATACTTATTTCCTAAACACATTTGTAAAATTCCTAAATATAATATCAATATAAATAAATAATTATAATCTCTTTATTAACAGTAACAATATTTGTTATTATTAAATTGTAAACAAATAACTATAATCAATTTTATAGTCGTTAGATTTATATTATAATTTGTAAATTTCACATATTTGTTAAAATATATACATACACACTAACGGACATTTTATCTAAAAAAGGTTGAGTATAATTTAGTTGTAATTAAATAGACAGGCTCATAGTCAGAAATGACAAAAGTTGTCAAAATTGACTTTATTGTTTGAAGAGTTCGTATAAAAATATTAAGTCTTTTGGTAATCGTAATGTAGATGTGTACAAAATATTACTCATACCACCACCTATCGTACAAACTCTTGATAATATTCATTGTTCAAAATTTTCACACTAAACCAGTTTTCCAACAAAATTTTAAATTTCCGTTAAAAATGTATATTTGTCCAAAAATTTAAATATTTTCTACAAAAATTATTTTTTACCATCATCATTTTGTTTGTAATTCTTGTTTTATCAAATATTGAATGTTTTCCACAATTTTCATATTTTATGTAAATTGTTCTAAAATTTAAAATCATAACATGTTAAATGACAAAAAATTATATTTAAAGATAAAAACTATCATTAGTTTAAATAATATATGAGTTATAAATTGTAAATTAACTTGTCAATAGTTTGTGTAATTTAGAATTTTAATAAAATAAATACAAAATATAAACAAACTAGCATTTAGTATAAATATTTACACAGTTATAGTGGAACAAAAATTAAAGTACATATGCAAAAAATATTCACAAACTTTAAGATTTCCAGAAAATCATCATAGTTAAACTAAACATAGTTTTGGGAAAATAAAGTCAGCTTCTCCTCATATTTATATGGAAAATATTTTCAAATTTTTAGTACTATTTATACTAGTTCTACTGTTGAAATATTTTACACATTTGTTGTCATTACAAATAATAATTATATTTTATTTAGTATTTAGTACAGAAAAAAAAGAACATGCAAGTATTTGTATACGTATTTGTGTTTACAAATAATAATAAATGTACATATTTTACTTACACAAATATTTATTAAGCGACAGTAGGGCTATTTACAGTTTTTGGTATCAAACAAACTTTAAGGGAATCTGTAAAATAATAAAACAATAATGAAAAACATAAAAATATTGCAGAAATATGAATAAGACTATTATAATTAATTAATTTCAGTTCTCGTTCAGTTCTAGTTCAGTTCTAGTTCAGTTCTAGTTCAGTTCTAGTTCAGTTCTAGTTCAGTTCTAGTTCAGTTCTAGTTCAGTTCTAGTTCAGTTCTAGTTCAGTTCTAGTTCAGTTCTAGTTCAGTTCTAGTTCAGTTCTAGTTCAGTTCTAGTTCAGTTCTAGTTCAGTTCTAGTTCAGTTCTAGTTCAGTTCTAGTTCAGTTCTAGTTCAGTTCTAGTTCAGTTCTAGTTCAGTTCTAGTTCAGTTCTAGTTCAGTTCTAGTTCAGTTCTAGTTAGTTCTAGTAGTTCTAGTTCAGTTCTAGTTCAGTTCTAGTGATTACATCTTCTAATTTATTTAGCAAATTTCTTTAAAGACTTTCTTAGGTTTTATTTTCAAGAATTAAATACTATAAAAACTTGGCACTTTACTTGTAAATAAGACAGATGGACAAATGGTCGAATAGCTGAATGAGTGGACTATATGGATGAATGGTTGCTTAGTTGTTAGAATTATATATGAAGTATCAACTATTAAATACACATAAACATCTGCAACATGCATTTTCTTGTTTGTTTACAAAATACAAGTATCTACTAAAACAGTGAAAGGCACATAGAGAAAGATTCTAGGTTTTTCTGAAGACTAATTTGCCTTACCTACTAGTGACTTACTAAACTTAGTTTGCAATTGTTCCACTTAAGGGTTACTTTACCCTGCAGGCTTTGTCAGCCGATCACCTATTAAGATACATATCATTGATCAATGTAGTGTGAGAGTGACCACTTAAGTAAATGACTTATTGAATTAGTTGATAGTTGTGTACTCTAGTTATTCATCCATGTATGGATGAATGTACATATGTATGCATGTGTATGTATGTTTTGCTGTGTAATGCGTGTTAAATTGTAAATACATTGTTTATACTCTGCCTCCCCCTCTTACTCAGCAATACATGTTTGAGTTTTAGTTAAATGTTGTCAATAACTAGTGGGTGATTGTTGTCAATTTTATTGTTGAATGATGATACATCAATTCTAATTGAATTGTAATTACAACAATGGAAACCATTGAAAATCATTTAATCGGTAATTGTTCTTATTGTTTTAGGTTATAATATAAATAATAGGGAAAAGTAAATAGGATTTATTATAGAACAAACAATACATTTTTTGGATTTGAGGTCATTAAGTCCATAAATTCTAGAATTGCCATTAACGACCCTATATACATATGTACATTTTACAAGTCTATGGGTAAATGAATTGATTTAGTAATGTCCATTCTTCTGACTTGAAATCAAAATTCAAAATACCGCAAATAATTCCCAGAACCAAATATAATATCCTTCTGTAAGGCATACATAAGGGAGCTTTGTTTCAAAAATTAAACTTTGTCCAAATATTATTTTTATTCAAGACTTTAAACATATCATCATTGGCAAAAAGCAATAAAAATGTCCATGTTCAAAAATTTAGGTCCTGGCCTTTAGTTCAAACACTTGTCTTCATAAATTAAAACGTATATATCTCGATAACATTATTCATTTTTTATGTTGAACATGGTCAGGTGAAACAACAAAAATATCTGGTGAAAATAACAAAAATATCCCAGTATTTTGGCTCTTTTTACCAACCAAAATAAGCACAAACGTAAAGCGCAGGTCTTCGAAATTCAAATACAATAACTTGAGATTCGAACAAAAACATAACACAAATTTAGGGTATCCAACGAAAAATAAACATAATAATCAACAACAACAACAATAAAAAAATATATTTCATGGTCTAAATTTTTGGATTATTTATTATGCCACCAAAGCACACAAACATAAATAAATGCCAAATTTCTCAAATGCAAAATACCACGGAAAACATTTTATTTTATTAATTAATTGATTTTTATTTTGCCATAAATTTTCCGAGAAACAAAATTTCATCAATTGTGTTTTGAAAGCGAAATTTGTCACATCTGTCGACCAAAACACTTCTGACCAAAGAATAACAATCTCGAGATACCAACAGTTTATTTAATTTTTCTTTTTCTTTAAATTTTTTAAAAAATTACAACTGAACTTATGCCTCATCATGTGACGACACCCACATTGAAAAAAAAAATAATAAAAAAAAACAAAAACAATTCATAGTTTTAATTAATTTATGGGAAAAAGAAGATTTACTTTTAAAAGAAAAAATAAAACTATTTGTATGAGTCTGTGTTTTTAGGTGTCTGTAGTCATAGTTTTGTAAAAACCACCAATTAACAATGAAAATTATATTTATAGTTTTTACTTTTAGAAGACAATTTTTACGCACGGTGACAAAAACAAAATAAAATAATAAAGTAAAACACTTAAGATTTAAATGAAAACAAATTGAAAGATTATATTAGACCGAATTGTCATTACCCTACAGTTGAACAGTTAGTAGATACAGTTGAGTTCTAGTTCAGTTGAGTTCTAGTTCTAGTTCAGTTCTATTTCAGTTCTATTTCAGTTCAGTTCTAGTTCTAGTTCAGTTCTAGTTCAGTTCTAGTTCAGTTCTAGTTCAGTTCTAGTTCAGTTCTAGTTCAGTTCTAGTTCAGTTCTAGTTCAGTTCTAGTTCAGTTCTAGTTCAGTTCTAGTTCAGTTCTAGTTCAGTTCTAGTTCAGTTCTAGTTCAGTTCTAGTTCAGTTCTAGTTCAGTTCTAGTTCAGTTCTAGTTCAGTTCTAGTTCAGTTCTAGTTCAGTTCTAGTTCAGTTCTAGTTCAGTTCTAGTTCAGTAGTTCAGTTCTAGTTCAGTTCTAGTTCAGTTCTAGTTCAGTTCTAGTTCAGTTCTAGTTCAGTTCTAGTTCAGTTCTAGTTCAGTTCTAGTTCAGTTCTAGTTCAGTTCTAGTTCAGTTCTAGTTCAGTTCTGTTCAGTCTAGTTCAGTTCTAGTTCAGTTCTAGTTCAGTTCTAGTGCAGTTCTAGTTTCAGTTCTAGTTCAGTTCTAGTTCAGTTCTAGTTCAGTTCTAGTTCAGTTCTAGTCGTTCTAGTTCAGTTCTAGTTCAGTTCTAGTTCAGTTCTAGTTCAGTTCTAGTTCTAGTTCAGTTCTAGTTCAGTTCTAGTTCGTTCTAGTTCAGTTCTAGTTCAGTTCTAGTTCAGTTCTAGTTCAGTTCTAGTTCAGTTCTAGTTCAGTTCTAGTTCAGTTCTAGTTCAGTTCTAAGTTCAGTTCTAGTTCAGTTCTAGTTCAGTTCTAGTCAGTAGTTCTAGTTCAGTTCTAGTTCAGTTCTAGTTCAGTTCTAGTTCAGTTCTAGTTCAGTTCTAGTTCAGTTCTAGTTCAGTTCTAGTTCAGTTCTAGTTCAGTTCTAGTTCAGTTCTAGTTCAGTTCTAGTTCAGTTCTAGTTCAGTTCTAGTTCAGTTCTAGTTCAGTTCTAGTTCAGTTCTAGTTCAGTTCTAGTTCAGTTCTAGTTCAGTTCTAGTTCAGTTCTAGTTCAGTTCTAGTTCAGTTCTAGTTCAGTTCTAGTTCAGTTCTAGTTCAGTTCTAGTTCAGTTCTAGTTCAGTTCTAGTTCAGTTCTAGTTCAGTTCTAGTTCAGTTCTAGTTCAGTTCTAGTTCAGTTCTAGTTCAGTTCTAGTTCAGTTCTAGTTCAGTTCTAGTTCAGTTTTAGTTCAGTTCTAGTTCAGTTCTAGTTCAGTTCTAGTTCAGTTCTAGTTCAGTTCTAGTTCAGTTCTAGTTCAGTTCTAGTTCAGTTCTAGTTCAGTTCTACTTCATTTCTAGTTCAGTTCTAGTTCAGTTCTAGTTCAGTTCTAGTTCAGTTCTAGTTCAGTTCTACTTCAGTTCTACTTCAGTTCTAGTTTTTAGGCAAAACTAATCTACTAATGTGTTGAACACATTTTTATCATAATCTCTTAAAAGTGTAAAATATTTTATCACTTCCATATCATTAAATAATTAAGTTACAAACTTGATTTTAAACTTTAAATACTCTTTCTCTCCCTCCTATATACATACATATTTATATTCTTCATCACCCACGTGTCTTTAAATGTATGTAAGTATATCATAAGCATTTTCCTATACGTACATATATTTCCTCATAAAAAAGACTAATGAGCAACGTTTTTTTTTCACATTTTTATTTGTACTTGTGTTTTTTACATGAAATAATGACAGGAAATGACAGGAAATTTAAGTACAAAAGAACTACATGATGATTATTTCAGAAATCTTACACAGTGATGATTGATTTGTAGTAATTAGGAAAGAAATAAAATTGAAATAAATGTGGTTTTAAGACATTTGACATTTAATTTGTAATTTTTCATAAAAAATATAAAAACCAAAGAAATAAATTTAAAATACATACATTAAATACACAGCAGAGATTTAGAAGATTAACAAATAGATTAATACTGTGTATTAGATTAATTTATTATTGTTTTTAGCACACAAGGCTAAGGAAGACTATTAATCATTTATTTATTATAAATTAAAAACTGAAATATGGTTGTTTGACATGTTATAAATGTTTTTGATGAAATTTTAGAACAAAAATAATTTCATACATGTTAAATTGAAGCTGTTGAAGAGACCGAAGAGTTCGAGAATGACAGTACAAACGTATGTTTCTACATGAACATACAATTTGGTCTATAAAATTGCTTTTTCCAAAAAATTACCAAGTAATTCAAAAATTCATTAAAACATCTTCTAAAATAGGAAATTTCTATTTGAATAAGTCTGTGTGTGTCTGAAAATTCACTTTATAAATAAATTTCAATTTAATTCAAATTTATTTTGTTTTTCTTTTATTTTTGTAACACAAACAACAATGTCAACGACAAATGTTGTAAATATATTGTTGTGCAACGTTGGAAACATGAAAATTGTGCTTAATGAAAAACGTAGAAAAAAAATCAAAAACATAAAAAAGACTTGCCGCCGCCAAACGACAAAAGAAATTAAACGAATCGAAGCACCATATAAAATACATATATAAAAACAACAACAAAAACAATGAAAACAAAAGCAACTAAAATTAACTCTAATTTACACTTTATATGTAGAACAGTGGCATGAGACTTTTATGCAACAAACCAGACGGACAGACAGACATCTTGTATTTATTTTCAACACATTTTTGGGTTCTTTCTTTAGAACAAAAAAACAAAAAAAGAAAAATATTTCTTTTTAAGGGTCTTGTTTAGTTGTGCTCCACTTCACTTGCTGCCGTAGTACTCCACTATTTATGCTTTTGTGGCACAATGTGGCTGCCTGCCTCTGCAGAGTTGTGCTCATTGGAATCTTCATTAGCAGCCACTATTGTATGTATTGTCATCCGTACACCAAAGAATAAAGACAAGTGTAGTTATAGATAAACAAACAAGCACAACTATAGATATAATATACTTTTTCCAAGTATTAAAATGTGTGTGTTTTTTTGTCTCCTTTTTTTGCTCTAAAGTGTTGAAGAGCAGGAATCTAAATTTTAGCTTTTTTTGCAGTAAAATCACGTTTTAGTTATCAAGAACAGCCGTTGGCAGTTGGCAAAATGTTGCCTCTTATGCTATGGCTAAAACAGCAGCAGCAATATCATCAGCATCATCATCACAACAAGAAAATCCAAAGAAAATGACACCAAATTGTGTTTGACACTTAAGAGTTTGTTTCAATCTTCTTCGTATTTGTTAGAGAATGTTGTACACAAGGTAAGTAAGGATGGTGAAATGGGTTATTTTAAACATAATGTTAGTTTTCCTTAACTAATAATGTTTTTCTGATGTTCTTGCTCATCTGTGGTTTTTCCAAAGTGTTGTACAAGTTAATAATAAACAAAAAAAATGGAGTAGGACGACGCGCAAGCACGTAAATGATTAAATGAATACAAACAAAAACAACTAACTAACTTACTAGTTCAGTTCTAGTTCAGTTCTAGTTCAGTTCTAGTTCAGTTCTAGTTCAGTTCTAGTTCAGTTCTAGTTCAGTTCTAGTTCAGTTCTAGTTCAGTTCTAGTTCAGTTCTAGTTCAGTTCTAGTTCAGTTCTAGTTCAGTTCTAGTTCAGTTCTAGTTCAGTTCTAGTTCAGTTCAGTTCTAGTTCAGTTCTAGTTCAGTTCTAGTTCAGTTCTAGTTCAGTTCTAGTTCAGTTCTAGTTCAGTTCTAGTTCAGTTCTAGTTCAGTTCTAGTTCAGTTCTAGTTCAGTTCTAGTTCAGTTCTAGTTCAGTTCTAGTTCAGTTCTAGTTCAGTTCTAGTTCAGTTCTAGTTCAGTTCTAGTTCAGTTCTAGTTCAGTTCTAGTTCAGTTCTAGTTCAGTTCTAATTCACTTCTTGTTTACTTCTTGTTTACTTGAAATCACTCACTTTTAAGCTAATGGCTTTTATTTAAAGAACCAAAAAATGTTTTATTTCTATTTCTTCTATTTTGTTTGCCTTTAAAAACTGTCTATCATTTCGTCTTGATTGGCTTTTAGATTTTAGTTTATCCAGCTTATAAACGTCCTTAATCTGTTTGTTGTATGTCGTAGATTTTATTTTGTTGCTGTTTGGTTCCACAAGATGTTTCGCTAGATAAAAACTATTGCAGTTTTTATTACATTTCTGCTTTTAGTTCGAAGTTCGTGTTTTTATATAAAAAAGCTTTGCCAAATAAACTTCATTATACAATCAGTCCATCCATAGTTTTTTACTACAATTCCCACTTTTTTTGTCTTTTTGCTACTCCTGTTACTTGGCTTAAACAGCAGCATGGTATAGTATTTTTTTTTTTTTTTTTTGCTGGTCCATGATTTCTTTTTCCCATTTTTTGATTCAAATACATTTGTAACACTCTAATATGTTTTGATGGAAAAGCCAATTAAAATGGATTTGAACAATAAGGAAAAAAACAACAGAATCTTATCGAAAACACATCAAGAACATACTTGTTGTTTTAAAAGGAAAATCAGGAAAAACTAGGAAAACTATAAAGGGCAAGACTTGAGATGGATAAACTAAATATTTTTATGTTAGCAGAAAAAAGCAAAATAACACATTAAAACCTTATAGTATAAGGAAAAAAGATAATAGCAGTTTGACTAAAACATTATTACAGACAATCAGCCAAGTTTATTTAAGTTGCCCATTATTGCAAACTTTACTCCTTCCTATTTAGTATTTGGTATTATTTTGCCCTTTTTTGTTTATTTATTAAGTAGGAGTTCTTTTTTTGCTTATTTTTCTTTATTTGGTCAAATTTTAGTTTTTGTCTTTAAGTTAAGTGTGTAAGCTCCGTAGAGATTTTTTCTCATTTGATAGGTATTTAGATTTATTTTATATATGTTGTACTAGAAACTTGCAATTGTTACTTAGTTTTTTAGGGAGCAAATCTGTTCGGATTTTTTTCTAGATTAACATTAGACAAAAAGTTAATACTGGTGGTGCAGAGAACTAAAAAGATATTAATCACTAAAGTAAGTTTTAAAGAAGAAATAAAAGGAGTATTTTTTGTTTTAGCTCAATAAACCTAAATTTGTTTTCTTTTATTAATTTTAGTTCAGTTTGAGTATAAATTTTTATAAATTTAACATAAAAACTTAAATTTAATAATATTTTGCAGTTGTTTCAAGTTGTGTATGCAAATTTTTAAACAAAATGGGTTAAATATTATAAAGGTGGCTACAATTTTTCTTAAGTAAAAAATGTTTTTTTGTGTAAAAAACTACACTTTTTTTAATAAATTACATTTTATTAAAAAAGTACTTTTTAGTAAAAACTTTTAGTTAAAAGGGATCTTTCAGTAAAAAGTACTTTTAAGTAAAAAGGGACTTTCATGGGTAATATGGGGCTTTTTCAATAAAAGAGATCCTTTGTAGTAAAGAGGAACTTTATAGTAGAAAAGGATGTTGAAAAATGGACTTTTTGGTAAAAAACGGCTTTTTAAAATATTTTACTTAAAACGGATCTAATAGTAAAAAATTATCTTTTAGTAAAAAAGGAGTTTTTATGAAAAAATGGACTTTTAAGTAAAAGGGGACTTTCATGAGTAAAAGGGCACTTTTCAGTAAAAATGGGACTTTTAGTAAAAAGGGCTTATAATTAAAAAGGATTTTTTAGAAAAAGAGTCTTTTTAGGCACCAATTACCATTTAGACTTTTTGTAAATGTCATTTTCAGCTTAGAGATGTAAAAAAGGACTTTTTAGTATAAATGGATGTTTTAATAAAAAGAGACTTTTAAAAAAGAACTTTTTAGTAAAAAATTATATTTTAGAAAAAATGCACTTTTTAGTAAAAATTTAAATTTAAGTAAAACGGGACTTTTTAGTAAAATTGGATTTTTAATAAAAAATGGACTTTTTAGAAAAAAGGCACTTTTTAGAAAAAGGCACTTTTTAGTAAAAACGTACTTTTAGACTTTTCATTAAAACGGATTTGAATAAAAAGGAACTTTTTAGTAAAAAATAACATTTTGGTTGGACGATTTTTATTTTGCATATTCCTAAAAATGGTTTTAGAGAAAAGGACTAATGGAAAGTCTTTTTTCGAAATCGAGTCTCCTGATAACGCTATTTTATTGTGAAAGGAAGAGTTTTTGTAAATGGACTTCTTACGAGTTTTAGAAAAAGTACTTTTGGAGGTACCTATTTATCTCACCTTCTTTGACTAAAAGTAATAATTTTTCTCATCATGGTCAATCGAAAAAGGAACATATTATTATTTTTTTTTTTTTTTTATTAAAAAAAGGTACTTTTTTTGCTAAAATGAGAAAAAGTCTCTTAAGGCAAGGGAAAAACAATTATTTTTGGTGAAAAAAAGATTTTTTTTAAAACTATACTGATGTTTGGCTTCTGCTTCCTCAAGTCTCGCTTTCTTTCGAATTCAAACTAAGGAAGGAAAGGTCCAAAGTTTGGTACAAGTGTTTAACATTTTGTATTATTTTTAAATTTATATTTTTTTCTTTCTAAGCAGAAAATTGGAACCCTGCTTATGAACATGATTTGAAAACATGACCTGAATATTTTCCATATTATTTGTTATCTTATTGCTGCTGTTGGTGGTTGTCATCAGTAAAACTGATATTTCTAACAAATTATATACACATGCAGTGGGACTGGAATTTATTATACGAATATATGTGTAAGTGATTATATTTAACAAATATTCACTTTAATACACAACTAGTAGTAAAATGTTGTAACTAATGTGGGTTAAAGTTAGCAGATAAAAAGCTATTTATTAAGGTGATCAGAGGAATAAAAATAAACGAAGTTTTTAGAAATGATTATTACATAATGGTTACATAGCTAGTGAGGTCTAATACCCCAAAAGTGTAGGGTTAATTTCTTGCCTTAAGCTTCGAAATTTGTATTTATGTGCACAAACAATCTGGCCACCTTTTTGCTTTCATAAAACAGCATACATTTTACATTTGAATTTATTACAACTGTTAAGGAAAACTATGAATCTAATTATAATACTATTTGTAGCAAAATACACCCACACAGTCAATAATAGTAATTGTAATATAACACTACCACTAATACAACTAAACTAAATATTACAACAAAGATAAATTTACAAGCATGTAAACAACATACCCCGCCCTCTTTACAACTCGATTTAAAAGTAAACTATACGACGACATAGTATTCCGCCCTCATACAGATCTTAAAGGTATTAAAGTCTGTTGTTAGTCGTAAAGCAAGTCAATGTTACATGTTAAATTTATGATTAAATTTTTGCTACAACAAAAGCATAAACTAACTGAAGGAGTCTACAAAACTTGTAAATATTATTAACATTTATTATCATGAATATGTGTGAGAAAATATGTATCTGTGTGTGTGTGTGTTCCAGAAAGAGTTACAAATTTAGATACAATTCAAAAAGAAGAAATATATATTACAATATGTAAAGCAACACATATACACGTGCTGACACACTTCCGTTTTCAAACTACAAGTGTGCTAAACATTTAGATGTATCTGTGTTTGAGCTTTAAACCGTAATAAAAGGTTGTTTGTATGTTCCATAGGGGACTCTATATAAATTTTATTGAAAATTCTATACATAATTTTAACTTGCCATAAAATTATATGCAAATAATCATATAGAAACGCACAAAATTTGTGGTTTTAACAACTTTATTTCGGTACAAACGTGTTGTATTTTTATGTTTCGTTTCACTCTATTGAGTTGTAAAAAAAGGGTTCAAAATTTAAGTGGTTATATAAATTTCATATGTTTGTGTGAAGTTCTAACAGGAGGTCGGATTGTGTTGAAAGGTTGTAATAAAAATAGAAATTAAATATACAATGAGGAGCTGGAATATATGTTAGAAGTTAATAGGTGTCAAAGTAGTGCTTTCACATGAAAAACTTTACAGGATTAAGAAATTAAAAGAAGCTTTTTTAAATTTCAAGTGGATAATAAAATATAAGAAAGATTTTGAAATGTTTTAAAGCTTATATATGTATAAAGCATTTCTGTTAAAATATTGTTCACTATTAAGCAACTAGTAAGAAAGCTTTTTTGCAAAATGAACAATTTTGCAGGTTTAAACATTTGAAAGGAGCTTTTTATAATTTCAAGTATAGGAAGAACTTGAATTATTTTAAAGTTAATGTATAAAAGCTTTTCCTTTTCGGATAAAAGCTTTTTGTACAGTGTTTTAAAGGAAATGTAATAGACTTTCTTAAAGAAAGCTTAATCTTTTCACTGAGTTTTTCGCTCAAAATATTTTATGGTTAAACGATTTTCCGTAAAAAATTTTATAAAGCTTTTGTATAAAAGTTTTTTTGTTAAAATCTTGTTTCGTATAAAAATATCACTGCACTGAAAGCTTTTTAACAAAAAACTTTTCTTATCAGTTTTTGTTCAAAAACTTTTGTAGTTAAAAATTTCACTCTAAAATAACTTGTTTAAAATTTTTGTATTAAAGCTTTAAAAGGAAAGGCAAAGCTTTTTCCAAAAGGCTTATTCTTTATTTTTATTTAGCGCATATTATCATTTTTTTAAAGCTTTCCATAAAGAAAATTTACAAATTTCCAATATCAAAATCGTAAGAAGCTTTTACAATGGTTTTTATTAAGAAACAGAATTTTTAGAATCGGAATAATAAGGCTAAACATTTTTTCTTTAATAGAAATATTTCTGTACAAATGTGTTTTGCTTTAACTTTAATTATTTTAAAAGAAATATATTTTCCCCCAAAAAAATCTCATTAAATGAAATTTGATATAAATTCATGCTCATATTTCATTACCAACATTTAATATGTCATCTGTAAAGAAAACTTCTTTTGATGTTTATGTCACCGTCATCAGAACGAAAATTTTGCCTTTAATATGTTCACCCCCTTTGCAGTTTGTTTATATTTATAGTACTTTTCTCAAATAGCATTTAAAAACGTTTTCCCCTTTTAATGTTTTTGCCCTCCCCAACCCTTAATAATTTGTTAACCATTAATAGCTTTTAGGTTTTAATTTCTAAATACGTTCTGCTAAAAGTAAACCAATTTTACTTTAAGAAAAATCAAACATTAATGAACAATCTTTGATAATGGCATCTTTAAGTGATTAGAGGATTTCTAATTTCAGCTCCATTTTCCCTTTTTTAACACCCCTTCCTCTTTCTCTTACACATACACGCTTTAATCAATTATCAATCTAAATCTTTTGGTAAACATCCCTTTTTAATTTTTTTTCTTCTTTTTCATTTTCGCTTCAAGGATTATTTTTTCCAAGGATTTTGTTAATGTTTGATATTTACCATCATGCACTTTACACTTCATTATACGCAAGTGTTGCTTGTATTTTTATTTTTGTTGTTTTAAGTTGCTGGTTCCTTTCTGCCCCACTGAAATGGTTGAATTGTTGAGTCCCCATAAACAGGAAGTTTGTTGAATATAAAAAAAGAGGAAGGAGTAAGAATATCTTCTAAAGGGCAACAGTTGCTTAAGATGAATTTGATGTGTTCGTAGTTTTGCTGCCATTTCATTTATCGTGTTTTTATTGTAGTTGTATATGTTTTCTTAAGATTGTGATATGATGCGTTACGATGTGAAGTTGTGTGCCCTGATATGTATTCCTTTTCCCCTTGAAAATATCTTAAGTTACAATATGTGTCCCATATTTGTTTTGTGCACTATTTGTTATAATTTGTAATGTAGTTGTTGTAGTAGAAGCAGTCAATAGATTTGTTATTATAGAAGTAGAAGTATTAAGAAAGGAAAAAAAAACTTATATACAATGTTTTTGATGTTATTGACACATTGTTGCAAAATTAGGTTAAATTTGTAGTTGTTGTATTTTATAGATAAAAAGTTCAACGTACTGTTAAGTTATTAAATGAATTATAAAGTTATATACTTTAAAAAATATTATCAATAACATAATGAGAAATTTACATATTTTAAAGATATTTTAGAACAGAGAAACATAGTTCATTTCTAGTTCAGTTCTAGTTCAGTTCTAGTTCAGTTCTAGTTCAGTTCTAGTTCAGTTCTAGTTCAGTTCTAGTTCAGTTCTAGTTCAGTTCTAGTTCAGTTCTAGTTCAGTTCTAGTTCAGTTCTAGTTCAGTCTAGTTCAGTTCTAGTTCAGTTCTAGTTCAGTTCTAGTTCAGTTCTAGTTCAGTTCTAGTTCAGTTCTAGTTCAGTTCTAGTTCAGTTCTAGTTCAGTTCTAGTTCAGTTCTAGTTCAGTTCTAGTTCAGTTCTAGTTCAGTTCTAGTTCAGTTCTAGTTCAGTTCTAGTTCAGTTCTAGTCAGTTCTAGTTCAGTTCTAGTTCAGTTCTAGTTCAGTTCTAGTTCAGTTCTAGTTCAGTTCTAGTTCAGTCTAGTTCAGTCTAGTTAGTCAGTTCAGTAGTTCAGTTCTAGTTCAGTTCTAGTTCAGTTCTAGTTCAGTTCTAGTTCAGTTCTAGTTCAGTTCTAGTTCAGTTCTAGTTCAGTTCTAGTTCAGTTCTAGTTCAGTTCTAGTTCAGTTCTAGTTCAGTTCTAGTTCAGTTCTAGTTCAGTTCTAGTTCAGTTCTAGTTCAGTTCTAGTTCAGTTCTAGTTCAGTTCTAGTTCAGTTCTAGTTCAGTTCTAGTTCTGTTCTAGTTCTGTTCTAGTTCTAGTTCAGTTCTAGTTCTAGTTCTGTTCTAGTTCTGTTCTAGTTCTGTTCTAGTTCTGTTCTAGTTCTGTTCTAGTTCTAGTTCTAGTTCTGTTCTAGTTCTGTTCTAGTTCTGTTCTAGTTCAGTTCTAGTTCTGTTCTAGTTCTGTTCTAGTTAAGTTCTAGTATCATCATTATAGTTTCGACTATAAATTTTTCTCTAAAAGTTTTAGTAGCTCTTAAAGACAAGTGTCTGGCTATTACATATTTATATTATTTGATATTATATTTTCCTTAAATTAAAAAAACTTTAGATCATTATATTTATCTTCTGGTTATTTGTCTAGTAAATCCCGCCCGAAAACCATTGTCTAGTCGTTTACGCTTATTATTGTTTATGTTTGTCGATTTATAACAAATATATTTTGGTTAAAGATTTATGATTTTGTTCATACAACATAAATATTATTTTTATTCTATTTTCCCATAAATTTATTTTGATTGTTTTCTTTTGACAAATTTCCAAAATGTGCCTCATAAAATACAGCAAAAAAAAAAGAAACAAATCTGTTGTTGTGGTGAGACTCAAGTAAAGAAAAATATTGAAATGTCTAGATAAATATTTATGCAATTGTTGGTCGTTTAATTTTAATTAGTTTAAAAATGACATGACAAAAGGTGTCTAGAAAAGGTGACCTACATTTAAAAATTTTAAACAAATAAGATAAATTATAAAAAATTTATTTGTACTTTTCTAAACTTAGGGTCTCATTTTATAAAATGAAACGACAAACGTTCAAAAAAATTTGTATGGAAAAAATTCAAATTTTCAATAATTTCCAAGTATTCTTCATACAAATTTTTTACGTTAACGAAAGTTTCGTTTTATAAAATGAGGGGGTTAAATTCTTTTTTATATTAATAGTTGCCTTTTACCCTTTATATTTGCCTTTAAAGACCTTTTCAAACTAAAATATTTATATTTAGTTAATTTCTATTACCAAGACTGACTGACAGTCTAGTCTGTTTTCCCCCCATGACAGGGGGAAAAAACAAGAATATAATAGGTATATGGCAAAAGACTGAAACTAAAACTACTTCACCAGTCTACCTATTCTATAGATTTTAAGCATTTAGTAGATGAACACATGCTTTTGACGTTTGCATTTGAATACAAACTAAAGTCTGTAGTGTTTCGTCTAATACACAATAACATCAACGTATTTAAACATACTTACTAACACATTTAAACGTACTCTAGCACTAAAACATACACTCACATTCTTAGCACTCATGCATGTATGAGTAGACATTGATTTACTGTTTGATTAAATGGAAATTAAATTGCCTGCCTTTAGTCATACTGGAGAATACAAACAACTACACAAACTCTCATGTGTACTATGTATACAAACATGCACTCTCTTCTAACTACAACTACTACGACATCAACATAAAATACCAACATAGAAAATTTATTTCTAGCAACATTTTCACTTCATTTAATAAAAATTGATTTTTTAGTTCTTTAAACTAAGGGGCATAAAATAAATTTTCACTTTTCAATTATTTAGTGTTAACAGATTTAAAGTAAAAGTTAAATATTTATAAATTAGTAATTAATATCAATAAGCTTCATCCTATTTAAAAAATCTGTTGGAAACATCTTTGAACTAGAACTGAACTAGAACTGAACTAGAACTGAACTAGAACTGAACTAGAACTGAACTAGAACTGAACTAGAACTGAACTAGAACTGAACTAGAACTGAACTAGAACTGAACTAGAACTGAACTAGAACTGAACTAGAACTGAACTAGAACTGAACTAGAACTGAACTAGAACTGAACTAGAACTGAACTAGAACTGAACTAGAACTGAACTAGAACTGAACTAGAACTGAACTAGAACTGAACTAGAACTGAACTAGAACTGAACTAGAACTGAACTAGAACTGAACTAGAACTGAACTAGAACTGAACTAGAACTGAACTAGAACTGAACTAGAACTGAACTAGAACTGAACTAGAACTGAACTAGAACTGAACTAGAACTGAACTAGAACTGAACTAGAACTGAACTAGAACTGAACTAGAACTGAACTAGAACTGAACTAGAACTGAACTAGAACTGAACTAGAACTGAACTAGAACTGAACTAGAACTGAACTAGAACTGAACTAGAACTGAACTAGAAACTGAACTAGAACTGAACTAGAACTGAACTAGAACTGAACTAGAACTGAACTAGAACTGAACTAGAACTGAACTAGAACTGAACTAGAACTGAACAAACTGAACTGAACTAGAACTGAAACTAGAACTGAACTAGAACTGAACTAGAACTGAACTAGAACTGAACTAGAACTGAACTAGAACTGAACTAGAACTGAACTAGAACTGAACTAGAACTGAACTAGAACTGAACTAGAACTGAACTAGAACTGAACTACTAGAACTGAAACTAGAACTGAACTAGAACTGAACTAGAACTGAACTAGAACTGAACTAGAACTGAACTAGAACTGAACTAGAACTGAACTAGAACTGAACTAGAACTGAACTAGAACTGAACTAGAACTGTACTAGAACTGAAACTGAACAGAACTGAACTAAAACTAGACAGTTCCGAAGAAAAAACATCAAAGAGCTGGTTCTTTTAGAATTTAATTAGTTGAAATTTCCTTTACATACTACTTTTCAACATTTCTTATATAATTAGACTGCACTAAATTCTTTCTCTCTCGTTTTCGTCAAGTTTTAAGTTTAATAATTCATAATTTATGCTATTTAATATACATACTTTACTGCCCTAGAAAGCCCCTACATTTTAATCAAGGTTCTTTTTGCTTTTGTTGTGTTGCTATAAATTTCATGTTTCTGATTTTTAGTTTTTTTACAATTTCTCTAATCCCTCTGAAATTGAGCTTAAAAAATTTATAAAGATTTATAAAGACATCATAATATTATCATCTCATTATAAACAGCATATTTCATCTGCTGCTCATTGCTATTCAAGTTATTTTTTTATTTTTGGGGGCTTCTACTGGTATTCTGGTATATTTTACTTAAGCAGCAGTTGAACGTTTCTCAACTTTTAATCCCATCCAAGGCAAATCATTTAAAATGCACTTACATTTTTAAGTAGAAATCTCTACAACTACATACTATTGTACAACAGCTAGGAAAAGGAAACACTCTCACACACATACATACATACATACATACACATACTAAGAGAAATACAAGCTCTACAAAGTTACTATAAAAACAAGTTTGTTTAATATTGTTTGTAGTATAAAGTTGATTTTTTTTTTTTTTTGCTTTCTGTTGGTATCACTTTCTTCTTCAACCATTGACCCATATAATTTAGTTGTAAATTAAGGCAAAAAATGATTTTGGACCACTTGGAGAGAGCTTGAAAAGTAAAAAAAAACAAGACTAGAAAAAAGAAAAACTAAAAACTAAAAAATAAACATAATAATGACAGCTTAGGCAGATGTTGTACTTGTTTGAATTTTAAAGATACAATATTTTTATTCCTACTTTTTTGCTCACTCTCGGGCTCTTCTTGTTGAACATTAAAGTAAACAAACTTTCACTTAAAACTTAACATGTATGTGTTAATAATGTATATATTTTAGTATAAATGTATCTATGGAACCAACACTTTCCAGCAGTATTTGAAGGTAAATAAACCCTTTTAAAGAGTATTTTTCCTAAATGGCTAAATATTTGGTTGACTCGACAGATATCCTCATCATTTTAGCATTATTACTTCAGTGTTCTTGAATAGACTTAAAAAACATTTACTGAAATTCACATTCGCTACGAACTGCAGGACATTCTAAACAGGTCTATGTGTTATAGCTAAAAGAAGGTTGCTTTAAAAATATGTATCATGTAAATACATTCATATGATGATGTATGATGCATCATGTTCAAACATGATGTTTATCTTCTTGTAGCTGAGTATAATGTTGCATCCAGGCTTTTTTGAACAAAAAACAAAACTACATTAAATATTTTAAGCTGATTTAATGTTTGCTTTTTTATCATATTTCTTTTAATATTATAATGACAATGTAGTTTAAGCCCAGCATGCTTATCAAGATGAGCAACATGATGACGATCAAATTGTGCTGTGGAATGTTGAATGTAATCATTTTTTAAGTTACCACACATTTATATTTGTTCATTATCTATAGGCCCCATGTTGTGTGACTATGTTTTTATTGTTTATTTTTGTATGTCCATATACGGAATAAAGAAAGTGTCCATGTGCAGAAGTCATAAATTGCAAATGTAGGAGGAAGAAAAATGAAAATTTTAAACTGAACTATAACTGAGATATGAATGTGCCTTGAACGGAACTAGAATTGAACTAGAATTGAACTAGAACTGAACTAGAACTGAACTAGAACTGAACTAGAACTGGACTAGAACTGAACTAGAACTGAACTAGAACCGAACTAGAACTGAACTGAACTAGAACTGAACTAGAACTGAACTAGAACTGAACTAGAACTGAACTAGAACTGAACTAGAACTGAACTAGAACTGAACTAGAACTGAACTAGAACTGAACTAGAACTGAACTAGAACTGAACTAGAACTGAACTAGAACTGAACTAGAACTGAACTAGAACTGAACTAGAACTGAACTAGAACTGAACTAGAACTGAACTAGAACTGAACTAGAACTGAACTAGAACTGAACTAGAACTGAACTAGAACTGAACTAGAACTGAACTAGAACTGAACTAGAACTGAACTATAACTGAACTAGAACTGAACTAGAACTGAACTAGAACTGAACTAGAACTGAACTAGAACTGAACTAGAACTGAACTAGAACTGAACTAGAACTGACTAGAACTGAACTAGAACTGAACTAGTAAACGAACTAGAACTGAACTAGAAAACTGAGACTAGAATCTGAACTAGCACTGAACTAAGAAAGGAAAACTAGAATGACTAGAATGAACTAAGAACTGAACTGAACTGAACTAGAACTGACTAGAATGAACTAGAAACGAACTAGAACTGAAACTAGAACTGAACTAGAAACTGAACTAGACTAACTAGAAATGAACTATAAACTGAACTAGAACTAATAGAAACTGAACTATGAAACTGAACTAGAACTGAAACTAGAGATGAACTAGAAATGAAACTAGAACGAACTAGAACTGAACTAGAACTGAACTAGAAATGAACTACAACTAAACTAGATGAACTAGAACTGAAACTTAGGACTCAACTAAGACTACTAAACTAGAACTGTGAACTAGAACTGATAGAACTTAAACTATACACTTATTTATAGTGCTCATTAATGAACTATGCCCATACGAACTCATTTCACATTTGCTTACAAATACATAAATACATAAACGCATTAACCATAAACTGAATTAATATTAAGTCCTATCAGACAGACCATGCAATTGTAAAAGGACTCTGGGAATTAAAAATAAACTCAGACAAACATAAACCAAATATACATTTACAGAAAATATATAACATTACACATTTTCCAAGGGCATGTCATGTGTGTACAAGAGAAATTGTTAAAGTGCATATAAAATAATTTATAATGAAGCACTTGAAGGATTTATGAGGCTATTTTCAACTCAGATACTTGAACACAACAGAAAATATATATTTATTTCATTTATATATACCAATATGTAACTTAACAACATTTAAACCTTTACAAACGGAATGTTTGTCATGTAATGTGTCTGAAAACAGACAATTGGTCAGCATGTCTGCTTACTTAAAAATTTATATGTATATGAATATATCTATGAATGCCACTTAAACAAACACTCAGACATTGTTTTTTTCTTTATAATAATAAAAAGTTGAGGTTTTATTATAAATTGTATGTATTTAATTCATATTTTGTTGTTTAAAAAAAATCCTTGTTGATAAAAGTCAAAACTCAAGTTCATCATTTTTACATTTACAGAAACATACAAGTGACCACATTTACAAACAGACAAAGAAACACACATACATACAACTTCCTATAATGATTTATTCTTATTAGGAAACAGGAAATGGGACCCCTCAAGTTTGATTTTTATTTTGTAGTTTTAATTAAAACGGTTTTACCACAACTTGTATAACAGCTACTAAAACTTTTATTTTAAGAGCAGACTTGTTATAAAACTATTCAGAATTTAAAACAAATTCCTTTTTTTGCTTAAGTGACAAATACTTTATTTAAAATTTCTTCCTATTAATATTAATCATACGTCATGTGGTCTGTGAAATTTAATTAATCAATGTCAAAAAACATACGCAACTAGAGTCAACAAAAGAAGTTTAAATGTTGTTTATGTCAAAATTTTAAGATGGTTTTTAAAAACAATCCTTATGCGAGAGCTTGACCAATAATGATAAAATATCGAATTTTAACAAATTTTCATATTAGTTGGTCACATTTCTTAAGCAACTACAGAACTATTCACATAAATGCTTACTTATACATACAAAATGATTTTAAAAATCCTTTGGATCAAGTATTAATAGTGTTGCTCCTGTTTGCTGTTGTGTTTAAGTGTATGTGTAGTGTTGCAGTTAATGTTCACTATAGTCATCTTGTTATTGTTGTTGCTGCTGGTTGTAGTTGTTGTTGTTATTGTTGCTGTTTAAATGTCTGTTACAATAACCGGTACTTCATACTGACATAAACATGTTGTATACTCACACATTTACTCACACACACAAACTAACATAGTTTTGAATGTAACAGTAAATGTTTGTGTGTTAGAAAAACTAACCACACTTATGAACACATTCATTGCGAACTAGAACAACAGCAACAATAATACATAACAACATGTTCCTATTAATACCCAGCAACATCATTCATATGTCTAATGTTTCACATTTACAACTACAAAACTATCACTACATAGTTGCTGCAACAACAACAACTATAATAATGTTTCTATGTGAATGTAAATGTTTGTTCAAATAGTTGAAGAGCAGAGTAGAACATACATTGTAAGCGGAAGTGCGTAATTTCTCATTTTAAGCCAATGTATACTTGCTTATACATCACACAAACATAGTCATGTGTACACACACTCCTACATACACCAACACATTCTATAACAAATATACAAACAGTGAGTTTATCTTTTTCTCTTGTTTGGTGTCTAAATAGTTTAACATGAACATTTTTAATTCAAACAGTGAAAGCTAGAGAAGCAAAAATAACAAACTCCATTTTTGTCTTAAAATAAAACGTATATTTTTATATTGTTTTCCCAGGCATTAGGTAAACATTTTATTCAACTACACAAAATGATTTGTAGGGAAATACTTTACTAAGTTTGGAGTTAGCTACCTTTGCTTCTATTACTTCACAAATGATCGCTTATGTGTAACAGAGTTTATTTGCTTTTAACTGTATGTGTATTTGTTTATGAGCATGTATAGTTTTAGTTTTTTATCTTCTATTTTTTTGTTCTGCATGTTCTGGTCAATTAAACTTTTAATGGTTTATTTTAAGTTAAATTTTTGGTATTATTTACACATTTGAAGTTCAAACTACTATTTAAATCTTAAAAACATTAACAATAAAATGTGCTAAAACTAAGCAGAGAGGGGGAGAGAGTTTGTGGTTTAAAACTTATATTTGTTACAAGTGATTAGCCAGACTTTGAGGTGAAAATCTTTTGTATAATTCAAATATATTATTTTGTGGTAAATGAACTTGAAAAGTGTTTTTGCAAATAATTTTGGAAATCAAATTAGTATAAAAAAACAAAAACTGTTAAGTACACAATAAAATATTTGGTTTTGAAATAAATATATGTTACTGCAATAAGCCATAAGTGAAGGTGCATAAATATTTTAGTTCATTTATTTCATTCAATATATTGTATAGTTTACCTTTTACATTAGTCTTGAAACTTCGTATTTTCTTAAATACCGTTTCTTTGCATTCCTTCAAATACCATTTCTCTAAGTCCTATGAATGTTATTGACGCCATTTCATCATGGATTTCCTACATACACTTTTCATTTGGAAATCCTTGTTTATATTTCAAATTTATTCAGTTTGTTTAAACTCTACTTTTCTATAACGAAAAACGAGGGTTGTTAATTCTAGCAATTTTACCGAAAAGTTCGTTCCTTTTTCCAAACTGAAGAGAAGTATAACTGAACTAGAACTGAAGTAGTACTGAACTAGAACTGAAGTAGTACTGAACTAGAACTGAACTTGAACTGAACTAGAACTAAACTAGAACTAAACTAGAACTAAACTAGAACTAAACTAGAACTAAACTAGAACTAAACTAGAACAAAACTAGAACTAAACTAGAACTAAACTAGAACTGAACTAGAACTGAACTAGAATTGAACTAGAACTGAACTAGAACTGAACTAGAACTGAACTACAACTGAACTAGAACTGAAGTAATTTTCTTTATAAAGTAAAATTTTCTCTAGAAAACTGATTTGTCACAACAAATTTTAACGTCTTTTAATTATCCGCACCAACCTCGTAAATAAATACATCATCATGATATTGTTATTTATGTCTTCTATGGAACGTATATTTCTATCAACGTCATCATCATACATATATTTGTAATTTAAAACTGCAGGTGTCAAGATGAACTTTTGCGAAGCCAAAAATACAGCTACTTGATTTCTTTTTGTGTTTGGTTCTAACATACAACAAGGTAACTAACAAACAGTATTGAAGACCACAAATGTAGATATTTTACATACTACGTAAAGTTGTGGCAGAATAGTAAAACTTCATTTTGTTGGGTTCCCTCTTTTTTAGTTTTTTTGCATGCCATAAACCATATCATGATTTCAGGTTTTCTTACCTTTTACTAGATTTTTTTGTGCTTTGTTTTTGTTCAGTTACACCCTTAAACCAAATAAATCCTAGTATTCATGATGATGAATTTTTCTATTCAGTTTTCCATTTACCCTTTTTTTTTTTTTTTTGATCTGGTTGCTTTCTGGCTTTATCAAACAGTTGAAAAAAACCGCATAAGGTTTCTACACCTTGTTGAAATAAACCAAGTATGCAAAATGTTTCTATTAAAAAGGGGAAAAACTAGACAAAGGACACATAGACATACAAATACACAAATAGATATAAAGTTTTATACACTGACTAACATTTGATATGTTGGTAACTATTGTATTGTACTCGTTTGCATAAAAGATTTGACTGCCTGACCCCCACATGTGAAAAACGACACACATACGGACATTTGAGCACAATACCACATGTGCAATATGACGTTTTTAGTTTTGTAACTCTATCAGGGAGGGTTTGTTGGAAAAGGGTTTGACTTTTACTTATACGGAAACAGTGAGGGAAGTGGCAGCAGCAGTTTATGCAAGTGTCAGTTGTTAATGAAATTTCTATGAAATTAAATAACTGGATCAAGAAATGATATTCTCTTTTTTCCTGGTTTCAGCAACATTTATTGCTATTCACAGGTGTTGTAAATGTTAGAAGGGAAGGAAAAGTCAAGCAAATTTATATTAAAACTTTCAAATAAAAGAAAACTTTTAAAAGCAAAAAGAATGTTACTAGGAGTAGTTTGATTTAAATATAGTTTTTCAACAAAAAAACAAGTAAAAAGAAAAAAAGTTAACATTATTTAAATAAAAACAGGAAACTGTCGTTATTAAGTTTGTTGTTCAATTTATAATTTTTATAATTTATATTTGCAACACCTAAAGGTGTATTTCCTACAAACAACATTTTAGTATTAAAATCTGAACAAATTAAAGCATTTTAATTTCCATTTCATAAAATTAATAAAGGTACTTTTTGAGCATGCGACACATTTGTTAAGTATTGAAAATACAAAATTTGTTAAAAAATTATATTTTATTTGTTCGTTTTTTAACTAAATTTATAACAAAATTTGTAGACTGTTAAAAAGTCAAGGCCTTTTCATTTAACACTTTCACAAAAAACCTCAGACAAATTGAACTATCACCATTTTAATGTGAATTTTAAACATTTAAACACTGACAAAAAATTTTTCGTTAATTAGTATTCAAATTTTGTTCTAGTTCAGTTCTATTTCAGTTCTAGTTCAGTTCTAGTTCAGTTCTAGTTCAGTTCTAGTTCAGTTCTAGTTCAGTTCTAGTTCAGTTCTAGTTCAGTTCTAGTTCAGTTCTAGTTCAGTTCTAGTTCAGTTCTAGTTCAGTTCTAGTTCAGTTCTAGTTCAGTTCTAGTTCAGTTCTAGTTCAGTTCTAGTTCAGTTCTAGTTCAGTTCTAGTTCAGTTCTAGTTCAGTTCTAGTTCAGTTCTAGTTCAGTTCTAGTTCAGTTCTAGTTCAGTTCTAGTTCAGTTCTAGTTCAGTTCTAGTTCAGTTCTAGTTCAGTTCTAGTTCAGTTCTAGTTCAGTTCTAGTTCAGTTCTAGTTCAGTTCTAGTTCAGTTCTAGTTCAGTTCTAGTTCAGTTCTAGTTCAGTTCTAGTTCAGTTCTAGTTCAGTTCTAGTTCAGTTCTAGTTCAGTTCTAGTTCAGTTCTAGTTCAGTTCTAGTTCAGTTCTAGTTCAGTTCTAGTTCAGTTCTAGTTCAGTTCTAGTTCAGTTCTAGTTCAGTTCTAGTTCAGTTCTAGTTCTAGTTCTAGTTCAGTTCTAGTTCTAGTTCAGTTCTAGTTCAGTTCCAGTTCAGTTCTAGTTCAGTTCTAGTTCAAGTTCAGTTTAGGTAAGTTTTAGTTCAGTTCTAGTTCAGTTTTCAATCAAAGATCAATAATTTATCTCAGTGTTTAATTCTGTCAAACATGCATATGTCAATATTTGTCCCTTTTTCTCACTTATTCCTTTTGTCTATAACTCTTTACTGTAATGCGTACACACAGAAAACAGATCGATTGGAAATCGGTTACCATGATAATTATTTAGTTAAATTAATTAAAATTGTATCGCTGTTATTGAAAAACTGTATACTTAACTGATTTTCTATATTCAGTATTAAAAAACAATAATACTAATCGAATTGTGGTTTTAACAATTTCTAAATCAATAATTTGAACTGAATTGTATCGGTTATTAAATTCATTTGTCAATTCAGTAAATGCAGCCGACTTTTATTTAGGATTAAAACGTAAGAACATTAAATATTAGTCGCTACAACCGAAAAACAGTAGAAAGTAAAAAATATTGAGCACTGCAACCAATTATCAATTGAAAAAATTATTTAAAATTTAATTACGGTTAAAGGAATCGAATTCGATGTTCACAACCAATTAATTGGTAATTATAGTTGACGTATACAAAAATAAATAAAATAAAACGAATTTATGATATAAAAAAACTTAATTACATTTGAGGATAAATTAATGCAGAAATTTGGATAAAAAAAGGTAATGTTTGGTATATTTTATATCTTATAATATACTTTGTGTAATTTTTCTATAATTTTTAATAATTTTACAGCAGCGGAAAGGCGTGGAAAGATAGTGTTCCTTTGAAAATGTTGAGCAGAATCAAGAGCAAAATCCCTGGTACATAAATGCTATGTTTATTACCATGAAAATCTCAAAACTAAAGGGGAGGCGTTATTTTATATATATACGTTTTGTAAGTTTATACATATTTATATCTTATTGTAAATACACAAAATAAATATATTTTTAAATACACATAATCCACAAATTGTTTTTCTATAAATAATATTTCAGTTCCTAATACCAATAATTTCAATCCAGATTACCGAATAATAAATAAAAATAGTTGTGTACACCATATATTCAGTAATACTAACCGAATTATACAGTAATTACAATCGAATTTTGGGATAGTTGTTAGAACCGACTGAATTCGATTGGAAACAAATTCGGTTATCACAACGAATCTGTTTTCTCTGTGTATGTTTTTTACTCTATTACTCAGACTGTTAGTTTTGTTATTTAATGTATTTTGTAAATCCAATTTATATTCATGAAATTTTAAATTGGCCTCATCATGAATGTTGTTAGAACATCATTAAGAACAAAAACAACTACAAAACATATACACACAACAAAAGCAAGAAGCAAAAAAACATTCTTGTTGTATTTAATTTTCGAGTCATTATAAATTAATTTCAAACTTATACACAACATCAATTGCAGGGTTATTACCTTTACGAACAAAAACGCCCGCTTTTCTCATGCCTTAAAACAGATTACTAAACAACACCTTTTTGACACTTTTTCCAACACTAGACAGACAGACGTATATACACGCACGTATTACAACTACTACTACCACTGACTTAAAAACTTTTTGTTAAGATTTATTTATGTGTGTGTGAAAATTAAATTCTAATTCATTTATGAATTTGTGAAAAATTGCCTTTCTATTCATTTGTTGGTGTTTGGTTGGGTTTTAATGTTGTAATAATTTTGTTCTAAATATGGCGACAGAGTTGACAATGAGTCTATGCAATGTGTGTTTGTGTTCAAGAGTGTAGGGCATTGTTGTCATATGATTTTTGTTAAAGATTATTAAAAGTGCGTAAATTTTCCAGTCGACAAATGTTGAGAGGGTAGAGTAATCAATTTAACTAAAATGTTTTGTGTGGAATTTTAAAATGTTGTATATATTGTTGTTGTTATTGTAATGAAATTAGATTTGCATTAACTAGAGAAGAAATAAAGTATAATAAATTATATGACTTGGTTAGAAAGTTTAATTAAAAATGATGTATTTATAACAGGTCAAAGAACTCTAGGGAGAGATAAAGAGTAGAAAGTATTGTGATTTATTTAAGCAACAAATATCTTATGGAATGATTTGGTTAATAATAACATTTTTTTAATTTTATTTTTCAAAATGCTAGTTTTTATTTAAATTCTTATAAACTCATGTTTTTAAAATCATTGTTATAATTTTCCTAACCTTTCTATAATGGAAGTTGTAATATTTTTTGAACCATAACCTCATAAATAATATTAATCATACGCCACCCTCAACTTTTATATCAGTTAGCTCTATTTCGTTGTTTGTTTAAATCTGTTTTTAAAATTATTACAATTTTTTAGCTTATTACATTGTTAGAAATCTTCGGCAATTACGTTCATTGCTTGTTATTTGTGGTATGATAAATATGTTCCCTTAAATTCCTGCTAGAAATTCCAATTCCAATACCTTAGAGTATTCCACACTGCAGTTTACTATGCAAAATCTCTCATATTGTATGAGCAAATCTGTCTATGTGGGAGTATTATAAAATGCATATAATAAATTATGGTTTCAATATTATGCCAACAATTCGATGTAAATTGACAGGTTTAGTATTTCATGCAACTAACACTAGCACTCAAAACGTACACCTACACACACACCCAAATATTTTAGTATATATATGTAAATGCAAGCATAATGCAAGTATGTATTGAACAGCATGTTAATACATGACACGTTATAGTTTTAGGGATTTAAAAGTATTTGTAAGTAAACTTGTATGTATTTTAATATTTTAACTGTAGATAAAGTGAGATAAAATTTCTACCCAAAAACTAAACCAAAACCAGAAATGCTGTTAAGAAGTATTTGTTGAGGATTTGAAAATAAAATGCTTTTTCGTACAACATAAATATTTATACACCAGACGGATAGACTGAATGTCTAACTTGTCTGTCTGTCCGTCTAAAAGTATGCACATACTCATACATGAACAGCAGTCATTCATATGAGTATTAACCTCGATCATTATATTTTAAGCAGAGCATGCAGACAAGTATAGACAAAATATTTTGAAAACTAAAAGAGTGATAAGTTTAAAACTGGAAATATTCCACAAAACTTAACAATTTCTGGAAATCACCAACACCAGACATAGAATGAATGATGACATAGAATGTCTCAAAAATACACATATTTAAGTTCAAATATCTTTTTGCACAGCCCTCGTGTCTCAAAATAAACGCTTATTGTACATATATGATTACATTTCCTCTTTTCTCTCATTAACCCCTCTCTCATTATACTACTGCAGACACACTCTGTTAGATACAAAATTGTGTACTTTTGAATTTAATCCAATTAGCATTATTTCAATTATAATATCTGGTCACTGGAGAATTTAATTTTTGATGAACGCCAAAAAATTTTATGGTTATTATTAACATTGTTGTTTTGATTTAGATTTATGAAATTGCAAAACAGTGGAAAATTAGAAAAAAAAGTTTAAAATTGTCACTGTGTAGACAAGTGGCAAACAGACGCAATTAGAAAAATTAAATTTTTAAAGATTATTTAAGAAAAAATCGAAGTTTTGTTTATATGATTTAAGAATAAAACAAATTATTTAAAATTGTTTCCACTAAAACACATTATCAGACTATAAATACTTTTGGGGCGTATAAGTAATATGTAATAACAAATATTAAGTATTCGCAATACTAAGTCTAGATTTAATATGGGATATAGTCTTGAACCTAGAGTAGACTATATTTTGTTCTGTAGTCTGAACCAGTTCTAGTTCAGTTCTAGTTCAGTTCTAGTACAGTTCTAGTTCAGTTCTAGTTCAGTTCTAGTTCAGTTCTAGTTCAGTTCTAGTTCAGTTCTAGTTCAGTTCTAGTTCAGTTCTAGTTCAGTTCTAGTTCAGTTCTAGTTCAGTTCTAGTTCAGTTCTAGTTCAGTTCTAGTTTAGTTCTAGTTCAGTTCTAGTTCAGTTCTAGTTCAGTTCTAGTTCAGTTCTAGTTCAGTTCTAGTTCTACTTCACGACAATTGTCTAGACTATAGTACTGACTCCGGTCTGTCTTGATAACATTTTGGACTACATTTTTAATTAACTACAAACTGAACATAAGTCTTTACTACTGTCTGCACTGCACTCTTATCTTAAGTCTGAATGTGAATTAAATAATTTGTTCCACCAAATCAAAACTTAATTTGCATTTAAAGAATAAATTGAATTTGTATAATTTCCTTAAACACCCACCTCCCACCTAATATCATCAATCTTACTTCAATTCTCTTTACATTTACATCCCTTTTTGATATGTATATAGGATTGGAAATATGAGCAGCATATTTTTTGTAATCAAAATCTCAAATCTCATACGAAGTCATTAATAAATCTCATTTGTTATTATTTTTTACGTTACCAACCCAAAAAAAAAACAAACGGAAATTGCATTTAAATTTGAATTGAAATTAGAGATTTTTTCGCAGACCATGTGTACCAAGAAAAAATATCAAATAATTGGTGGTTTACAATTACAAACCAATATTTTATCTTTTATAGGAGCAACCAACAAAAAAAAAAACACACAAAATTATTTGTTTATTTTATCCCAGCAGACTGTTGCTGTTGGTTTTTCTATTTGGTATGCAAAATATGTGGCTTCATTATGCTCAAAATTTATTTCTCATTTTTTTGTTATTTTTGGTCTCCAATGCAGAGATTTTTTTATCTTTACCACCATCATGGTTACTTGTTATTTTTTGTGTTTTGTATTATTTGGTTTTGTATTGAATTCCAATTACTTTTTTTAAAACATTATTCTTCAAGTACTTGTTTGGGTTGCTTTTTGGTCCTTAGAGTTCTGGTGATTTTTTTTCTGCGGAATTTTTTTTCCTGACT
The DNA here is from genome assembly GCF_015586225.1 of Lucilia sericata. Classification (NCBI taxonomy): domain Eukaryota; kingdom Metazoa; phylum Arthropoda; class Insecta; order Diptera; family Calliphoridae; genus Lucilia; species Lucilia sericata. The sequence goes on along the minus strand of NW_023994150.1, from coordinate 665,904 downwards.
TGAAACTTTTGTTTGTTTAGTCTTAGCAATAAATAAAGTTTAATGAGATTGTTGTCTATTGCGTTTATAGAATTTAAATTTTTTTTGGAAATTCTAAGGAAATAGTAGAAAGTTGAAATTAAAATAATTGTACATCAATATTGGTTTTTGAGTGTTTCCTAGGTTATAATAATAATGAATGATGTTTCAGTTTCTGTACCTTTTTCGAATGTTTTTTTTTGAGATTTGAATGATGATTTCTTAGGTTAGGTTAAATATGTTAGTCTATTTGTATACGGAGGAAAGTTTGTGTTTGTGCTTTTGTAGATGTATGTATGTAAAACTCTCATGCTTCTAATTTTATATTTCTCACGAAGTTATCAAATTATTATCGTATAATCTCATAACTTAAGTCCATAATTTTATGTACACACGTCAATTTATCATTTCTTTTGTAATTTCTAATTTAGATTTAGTGTTGTCTATAGTCTTATCTGCATTATATCGACCATATTGACATTTTCACTTTGGTCGAGACTGCAGTCTGTAGGCTGGAATAAACTCGACTTAAGTTTAGCTGTAAATCTGATCTTTAGTATACTCTACAGTCTGGTTTATAAGCTGATCGATAGTCTTGTATGTAGTCTGATCTATCTTCTGGTTTAAATTCTAATCTCAGGTATATAGTCCGACCTACAGTCTGTTCTATATTCTGATATATAGTCTGATCAATAGTTTTGCCATATTTATAGTCTGATTTTGAGTTTTGTTTGTAGCCTGATCAGTCTATAGTCTGGTCCATAGGGTGGCCTATAATCTGGTCCATAGCTTGGTCCATCATCTGATTTATAGTCTTCTCCTATAGTCCAAGGTTTGATCTTTAGTCAAGTCTATAGTCTGATCTATAATCTGGTCTATAGTCTGGTCTATAGTCAGGTTTATAGTCTGGTATATAGTCTGGTCTATAGTCTGGTATATAGTCTGGTTTATAGTCTGGTCTATGGTCTGATGTATAGTCTGGTCTATAGTCATATCTTATCAACAGTTTTGTTTGGTTTCTATAATCTGGCCTATAGTTTGGACTATAGTCTGATGTATAGTCTGGTCTATACTATATTTTATAGTATGATCTTTTATCTGGTCAGTTATATAGACTGATCTATAGACTAGTTTAGAGCTTAATCTCTAGTCTAATCTGTAACCTAGTCTATGGTCTGATCTATAACCCAGTACATAGTCTAATCTATAGTCGTGACAGCCGAATATAGCACTTATATCTTGTATCTTTTTATATTATTTTTAGTCCAAAAAAGTTTCTGTTTTTCATTTATTTAACACTCATATAAGCAGATATTTTTCAAGTTTCACTTGTTGGCTAAAAAAAAGAAAACTTTTGTTTCATTTTCAACTTTTTGTTTTGCAGAATTTTTTTTCCACTTTTTGTTTCATAGTACTTATTTCTGTATTCTTTAGCCTAAAGGTCAGAGGAGAAAATGCGTAAAAAATTGATACACTTCATTGATTTAATCAAATAGAATAAAGAAAAAACGAAAGAAAATATTTATAGAAAATTTCCATGATAAAAGAGGTGAGTTGAAACGGAGGCAGGTAATGTTTGAAGTATTTATACTTCAGTGTTAAAATGAGGTTATCGATAATGAGATTAAACTAAATTAATCAAATATAAAATAAGAAATATTTTTAACAATTCTAAAGAAAAACTAATTGAAAAAATAATAATTAAAATTCTAATATAATTTGAAAAGTAAAAGAAGAAAGTTAAAATTTGTAGAATTTGAAAAAAAAATTAAGAGGCTTTAGAAATTGTGTTTCTTAGAAATGCAAACATGTTTGTTAATTCTCCATTTATGTAGCTTCAATTAAACTTTGTAATTTACTACTATGAAAACCAAATACAATCACATGGTAAATCTGTTACTCCTACCCTGATTACCAAAAGAGTCTGAGTTTATGTATTAGTACAAATATATGTACAAACCCATGTATGTTTGTATATGTATTACCAAAATACCATTTAAAAGCTTTTAATGTTTTCATCACTTTCGATTATCGTCAGCAACATACTACTACTACTCATCATCATTGGCAAAAACAAAGCCAAAACCTAAAACACACATATTTTCTCTCTCTTTCTCACTTGCAAAACATCTACCAAAAGGGATATAAGGATATCATAGTAATAACACTTGTCTGTACATTTTAGAGACACAATCTTACTAATAACACATTACCAAGCATCCTGTCTGGATCAGATTATTTTTGAAAATGGTCACATAAAATAAAGTAAAGTAACATTAGCAAAATTAAATAACTTGTTTTGGGCTTAACCCCCTCAATTTTTGTTCCTTAAATTTGTTAAAAAATAATAAATTTAAAAATCCATTAGAGTTAAGGAAAATTTTAGAAAATTATTATATTGTTGGAAAAATAAACAATTTCTCATCAATAACATACAGACAGACAGACGGACATCGCTCAAGGTGTAATAGTAATAATTAATATATAAAATTTAGTACAGCATATTCTAAATTACTTTTAAAATAATTTTAATTTTAAAATTTTTATTCAATTTTGATTTTTTTTCTATATAATGCTGTTTTGTCTGAATAGTTTACAAATTACATTTGGCAAATTTATTTTTCTAGTTCTTTTCTCCATAACTACAAATATATTTGTATTTTTATGTATATACCTCAATGCTGCACATATTTATTGTAAAGTAACAACAAAAAAAAGTTACAAAACTTTTACCTTGATGCCATCATTTTATAAATTTTATTATATAGAGTTTTTCTACATTTATTTTCACAGATTTTATATCTCAAACGTATGTACCTACTAGTGCCGTAATGTTTTTGTTTTTATACCATCACAAGTTGACGCCAATTTCCCTTTCCGCTTAATCGTAGTTTGTCGTCACGTGTTTTGTTTGCGTGACATGCATGTTGTTGCCTCGTAATAGTTTTTTTTTTTTTTTTGTAAAAGATTTTTTATCTATTTTTTCCACAAGTTTTCTTTTTTTCGTGATTTTTAGTGTGCTTTGATTTTTTTTATTTTTTTATATTTTACCTTTTAGTTAAATCAAGTTTTTGGCCGTTAATCTGTTTTTTTGTTTCTTGTTCGTTCCACAAACATTTTATAACAAAAAAAGTGTTTCAAACTAAAATACTTGCGGTTTTTAGCACACCAGTTCTGTTTAATAACAAAAGTTTTAAGTATTTTAGTTCCCTGTTACAAGTAAGAGGTTTAAAATCGGTTATAAAACTGAATCAATGTAAACAAATTGTAGAAGGCTTAAATATTAGTTACAGAGTAAAGAAGTGAAGCAACTGTTTGTCAAGCATTTGGCGTAATAAATCGCGGTATTAAGAAAAACTATAAAGAAACTTATAAACCCTTTATGTTGAAACGTTTTCAAAGAAATCTCGCTAACTTTTTTCATTTTACAATTAATTCAATAGTCTAGTCTATAGTCTAGTCTATAGTCTAGTCTATAGTCTAGTCTATAGTCTAGTCTATAGTCTAGTCTATAGTCTAGTCTATAGTATAGTCTAGTCTATAGTCTAGTCTATAGTCTAGTCTATAGTATAGTCTAGTCTATAGTCTAGTCTATAGTCTAGTCTATAGTCTAGTCTATAGTCTAGTCTATAGTCTAGTCTATAGTCTAGTCTATAGTCTAGTCTATAGTCTAGTCTATAGTCTAGTCTATAGTCTAGTCTATAGTCTAGTCTATAGTCTAGTCTAGTCTAGTCTATAGTCTAGTCTAGTCTAGTCTATAGTCCTAGTCTATAGTCTAGTCTATAGTCTAGTCTATAGTCTAGTCTATAGTCCTAGTCTATAGTCTAGTCTATAGTCTAGTCTATAGTCTAGTCTATAGTCTAGTCTATAGTCTAGTCTATAGTCCTAGTCTATAGTCTAGTCTATAGTCTAGTCTATAGTCTAGTCTATAGTCTAGTCTATAGTCTAGTCTATAGTCTAGTCTATAGTCTAGTCTATAGTCTAGTCTATAGTCTAGTCTATAGTCTAGTCTATAGTCTAGTCTATAGTCTAGTCATAGTCTAGTCTATAGTCTATAGTCTAGTCTACAGTCAATGTATAGTCTAGTCTATAGTCTAGTCCTATAGTCTAGTCTATAGTCTAGTCTACAGTCTAATGTATAGTCTAGTCTATAGTTTAGTCTACAGTCTAATCTATAGTCTAGTCTATAGTTTTAGTCTATAGTCTAGTCTATAGTCTAGTCTATAGTCTAGTCTATAGTCTAGTCTATAGTCCTAGTCCTATAGTCTAGTCTAGTAGTCTATAGTCTAGTCTATAGTCTAGTCTATAATCTAGTCTAGTCTAGTCTATAGTCTAGTCTATAGTCTAGTCTATAGTGTAGTCTATAGTCTTATCTATGGTCCAGCATATAGGCAATGACAACTTTATACATATATTCTGTTTTAGTATTTGTCAATTCACAAATATTTGTCCATTTCAAAATAAGTGCATGACCCTTTTCTTTTTTTAATAATAAAAGTTGTACTTGTTTAGAAAACTAAATTAATTTTACTTTTAGAATTATTTTCTATATTAAAGGCAACAATGTTGAAAAGAAAGAAAAACTAAACAATAACATGCCTCACCTTGCTTCTACACTTGTATGCTTAGGTATTTGTTACAAGGTTAGTAGTACAAACAATATCTTAAGATTTAAAAACACAAAACAATAATGAACAAATATAGGTAGAAATCAACTACATAAGTTACTCTTATCACTTTTCTCGAACGTTTGACCCTCACCTGACGTAAATATTAATAACAATTTCTTTATGAAAAAAAACATGTTGTCCCTCCCCAAAGAAACCAATTTTGTCCCTACTAGAACTTGTGCTGCTGATTGTATTTCAATTTAGTATTGTTACAACAACAATTGTTGCTGATTGCTGGGATTAGTAATAAAATAAACGTGATGTTGTGTAAATGTTAGAGCTTGTTGTTTTTTAATAACAATTTTGATATTAAATAAGATTTCTGAAACGAGTGTATTTTTTACAGATTACCTGTTTCATACTCAAGCACAAGTAACAAAAAAGTGTCAATTACATGTGTCACCAGGTGTTTAAAAAGGTTTCTTGTGTATGAAATTTTCTAGTTTAGTTTATGTTTTTTCTAAGTCTTTATGTAACAAAAAAAGGAATACAAACATGACTTTTAATAAGTTTTTAGTTTTATACTTTCCTTCCTCATTTCCTAAAAATGTTGCATAAATACATTTTCATTTGGATTTGTATGCAAAGGAAATAACAGGGGGAAGCTTGGGTAAGAAAGTAACATACATTTTAAGTAACATTTTGTAACACCGTCTTAAGATAACACAGATTTAAACAAATACACACATGTTTGTACTTAAACATGTACTAAATATGTACATGTTTGTACTTGTACATGTATAAGTAAGTTTCCGTGTGTTTGCTGAAGCACTCTACAAAATATTGTTTAAAATTAGTATCATTTCTAAACACTTCATAGTTTTTCGTTCCAAACATTAGTTGCAGTATAAAACTTGTTATTGCTTCTCTTGTTGTTGTAGTTGGTGTTGTAATTTGTGATCCAGCATAATACCCACTTAATGTCAAGAAATACACACATACACATACACACACACTATAGAGATACACAATATTCACACTGTTACTGATAAGTTTCAAAAGACCCTCTTGATCTCATACTTTTATTTTCTTATCCACTCATTTTATATGAAATTCTTTGCATATGAAGTCTAAACCCCTTTTAGAAAATCAGAGTTGTTATATAAAAGATTATCAAATTATGAGTATTCGAATTTATTGGCTAGTCATAGTCTAGTCATAGTCTAGTCATAGTCTAGTCATAGTCTAGTCATAGTCTAGTCATAGTCTAGTCATAGTCTAGTCATAGTCTAGTCATAGTCTAGTCATAGTCTAGTCATAGTCTAGTCATAGTCTAGTCATAGTCTAGTCATAGTCTAGTCATAGTCTAGTCATAGTCTAGTCATAGTCTAGTCATAGTCTAGTCATAGTCTAGTCATAGTCTAGTCATAGTCTAGTCATAGTCTAGTCATAGTCTAGTCATAGTCTAGTCATAGTCTAGTCATAGTCTAGTCATAGTCTAGTCATAGTCTAGTCATAGTCTAGTCATAGTCTAGTCATAGTCTAGTCATAGTCTAGTCATAGTCTAGTCATAGTCTAGTCATAGTCTAGTCATAGTCTAGTCATAGTCTAGTCATAGTCTAGTCATAGTCTAGTCATAGTCTAGTCATAGTCTAGTCATAGTCTAGTCATAGTCTAGACATAGTCTAGTCATAGTCTAGTCATAGTCTAGTCATAGTCTAGTCATAGTCTAGTCATAGTCTAGTCATAGTCTAGTCATAGTCTAGTCATAGTCTAGTCATAGTCTAGTCATAGTCTAGTCATAGTCTAGTCATAGTCTAGTCATAGTCTAGTCATAGTCTTATCATAGTCTAGTCATAGTCTAGTCATAGTCTAGTCATAGTCTAGTCATAGTCTAGTCATAGTCTAGTCATAGTCTAGTCATAGTCTAGTCATAGTCTAGTCATAGTCTAGTCATAGTCTAGTCATAGTCTAGTCATAGTCTAGTCATAGTCTAGTCATAGTCTAGTCATAGTCTAGTCATAGTCTAGTCATAGTCTAGTCATAGTCTAGTCATAGTCTAGTCATAGTCTAGTCATAGTCTAGTCATAGTCTAGTCATAGTCTAGTCATAGTCTAGTCATAGTCTAGTCATAGTCTAGTCATAGTCTAGTCATAGTCTAGTCATAGTCTAGTCTAGTCATAGTCTAGTCATAGTCTAGTCATAGTCTAGTCATAGTCTAGTCATAGTCTAGTCATAGTCTAGTCATAGTCTAGTCATAGTCTAGTCATAGTCTAGTCATAGTCTAGTCATAGTCCTAGTCATAGTCTAGTCAAGTCTAGTCATAGTCTAGTCATAGTCTAGTCATAGTCTAGTCATAGTCTAGTCATAGTCTAGTCATAGTCTAGTCATAGTCTAGTCATAGTCTAGTCATAGTCTAGTTCACTCTTTCTTGGCTTTCTCCAAGTTTTTTCCTTAATTATTACAAAAATCCAATGAAAACTATCAAACAAAACTAAACTTTTACATCACTACTTTACATCCTGCTGTTTACTACTGCTGCTGATATCCATTCGACTAATACTATTTCGTATTTCTATTCTATTGCTATAAGTAGTAGTTGTATGCTTTAAAGCATGCACGGTCTGGTAAGTTTTGAAAATAAGTTTTCTTGAACGAGTGCGGTGGTGAGCAGCAAATTGGATGAAAACTCAAAGGTTTCCGCATAATTGTAAAGATAATTTAAGCGGTTGAGTAAATTTACAAAAGATTCACTCACAGCAGTAAATAAATACGAAAGTAAAACTAAACTATTCAGAAAGGAGATGCAAACAAACATTTAAATATTTCAACTACAATTATCTCTATTTGGGTATAAATACATTATTTTCTTGGCCTTGGTTGGAAACTACAAAAGGATGTTATAATAGAGGCAAAGAAAAAAATGTACGTTTAAGTACTTTGTGGAAAAATCAATTGAAGGTAAAGCTCATTAAGCTTATTGTAATAAATTTACTTTAAATACAATTATTAAGCTAAAAATTTATGATTTATTTATTTTAATGTTGTATATTAACTGTGAAAATTGTTATCAAATATGTATTTACATGATTTTTATGTAATTGATTTTAATAATTTCTTATTAATTTTATATATTTTAGTTTTTCTTAGGAATTTTGTCTAGCATTTTTTATATCTTATTAAATATTAAATAAATTTAATTTGAATTTTTTCATGTATACATTTAAGACCACTTAGAATTTCATTCACTTATGAAAAAGTTTTTTCTCCCCCCGAAAAAACACAAAGAACAGGGCAAAAAAATTATTAAATGCACTTAACTCTCAACAACACCGAAAACAAACTCCATACCACTTGTGCGGTAGAAGGATGATGATGAATTTGTTCACTGCAGTGGAATTAATTTGAAATACATAATTAGGGGTGTTGGTTTTAGCAGGCACTCTATAACATGAAATTGGTGCAATTCTAGTTCAGTTCTAGTTCAGTTCTAGTTCAGATCTAGTCCAGTTGTAGTTCAGTTCTAGTTCAGTTCTAGTTCAGTTCTAGTTCAGTTCTAGTTCAGTTCTAGTTCAGTTCTAGTTCAGTTCTAGTTCAGTTCTAGTTCAGTTCTAGTTCAGTTCTAGTTCAGTTCTAGTTCAGTTCTAGTTCATTTCTAGTTCAGTTCTAGTTCAGTTCTAGTTCAGTTCTAGTTCAGTTCTAGTTCAGTTCAGTTCTAGTTCAGTCCTAGTTCAGTTCTAGTTCAGTTCTAGTTCAGTTCTAGTTCAGTTCTAGTTCAGTTCTAGTTCAGTTCTAGTTCAGTTCTAGTTCAGTTCTAGTTCAGTTCTAGTTCAGTTCTAGTTCAGTTCTAGTTCAGTTCTAGTTCAGTTCTAGTTCAGTTCTAGTTCAGTTCTAGTTCAGTTCTAGTTCAGTTCTAGTTCAGTTCTAGTTCAGTTCTAGTTCAGTTCTAGTTCTGTTCTAGTTCAGTTCTAGTACAGTATCAAAAGGTAACTATGTAGCTTTTCCCCATAAAAGTCTATGTTTGCAAAAGTCTACCACTGACTTTCCATATTAGCAGTGGTAGGAGATATTTCATTGCCTACAGCTAAAATAAAATTAAATCAAAAAAAGGTCAGAGAGCTGAGAATTTAAGTAAACAGTTGAAAAAACAGCTGCAATATAACTAAATAATAAAATAAAATCGCGAAAAAAAAATCAACAAACTTTAATACAATCAAAGTATAAAGTTATTTTACCCACAATTTTTAAACTCATACTAGAAAAAAATAAAACTAAAGCAAAAAAATCTAGCAGGTACATGCAACAAATTTTTGTTGATGCAAACAAAAATAGTTAAATATAAAACTTTTTACAATTTTTACGAATTTATTTTGTTGTTTTTGAATTTTTTACACATTTTTCACTCGCAATCTGTAGTAACGGACTAAAAGTTTTGATTTTAGCGTTAACAACATTGTGAACCCAAAATGCAGGGAAGTTAAAACTGCGACGAAAAGAAATAGTAAACTACAAGAGCTGGTGGTGTTGTATGAAGTAGTAAGTATAAGGTTTTAGCAGTAATTAATTAAGAATTTATCGAATCCTTTGATCCATGAATTTTAACACGAATTTACGGATATTTAATCAACTTCCCTTTCTTTGACTGTAAATTTTAAAAATCTGATGGATGTTTAAAATGAAGTAGCCAGATGTAGAAAAAGTTGCCCGGTATTAAACATTTTTTGGGAATCGGCAGTCTGTTACTGTTACAGAGCATCCAGCAACTTGTGTGAAATTTGTTCTTTGGAACAATATGAAGATTCTTCCTCCTCATAGTAGTTCACTCATTTTCCCAGTCTAGAGCCTTTTATTTATTCACTTTTTAATATAACAAAATATTTTAAATGAACAGAGTTCATGTTGCAACACAAAATTGTTTTTTATTTTTATTCTTGCCCCAACCAGCAAAGTAAATGATGCGCTTTACTAAGTGCAACCATGCGACACATACAATGAAATCAAATACAAAAAAAAATTAGTAATCAAATTACCAGGCAACATTTTGACCCGAATCGACTGAAAGCAAAAATATGCAGGAAGGAGTCAACAGTAGTCCACTAGTATTTATTTGTACAACAACAGTTGTTTACATTGATAAAGACAAACAATTGCAGCAGAGTATAAGAAAATTTTAAAAAGTTTATTAACAACACTTTTATTTAAAGTTTTTGTCGTTTTTTGTATTAAATTGAGTGTAACTGTAATTTGTTTAAAGTTTAGATAGTTTTAGCTGTATTATACACATGTTTACATACATTATCGACATTTTGTAAACAATTGATTTGTTACCAGAAATGTGACATTTTAATGAAAATTTTACATTGTTTGCCATTTGTAAACAATTGATTTTATAAATTTGATGTTTATATGTTATTGACATTGTTTACATTTTGTAAACAATTTAAGAAATATTTAAGACACATTTTTTACATCAAATTAAAGCAAATTATATTGCACGTAATTTTACTTTATTTACATTTGTAAATAATTGATTTTATTAATTTTAAGTGTTTTTTTACATTATTTGCTTACATTATGTAAACAATTGGTGTAATGCTTCAAAAGCATTTTTTTACATGAACTAACAACATTTTATAAGTATTATACACAATTTTACATTGTTTACATTTTGTAAACAATTGATTTTATGAATTTTGAAGAGTTTTAAAGAAGAGATAAATATAAAAATATTTTTTGAAATCAATTACACAGAATATTTACATTGTTTACAACATTTACATTTTGTAAACAATTGTTTTATGAATTTTTAACGCTGTTTACATTAAATTACATAATTTAAATTCTATTACACGCAACTTTACTTTCTTTACATATTGTAAATAATAGATTTTATAAGGTTTTTAGGAAAGAACATAATTTTTTACTTGAATTACATATAATTTTTATATTGTTTACAAAGTTTACATATTGTAAACAATTCATTTTATATTTTCTACAAATTTTTTATCATAAATTATAATTTTTAAATAATATTTCATATAATTTTTGTATTGTTTACATTATTTACCTAAGGTAAACAATTGATTTTTAAACGAATTTTAATAGTAATTTAAAAAATGTAAAAATAATTTTAAAATATTTTTAAAAATACATCATTAGCATTATTTACTTTATGTAAAGAATGTAAATATAGTCGAAATTATGAAGGAAATAATGTAAAAAAATTAATGAGTTAAGCTTATGAGTGTAATTGTTTGAAAACTATATAAAGAAGATTATTTTACCCTAAATTTCACAATAAATTTAAAATATTTTCTTTTTTTATTTTTGTTTTTTCTTAAAAACATATTTTCAAGTAAAAATTATGAGTTTCTTGTTTTCTTTTCTATAGTTCATATAAAAAAAGTTTTCGATTACTGCAGCATTTTTTTTGTATCACCTTTCCTTTTAGCTAATATTTAAAAGTGTCTAGACACGTTTGCTACTTGCAACTAAAAGAAAATATTTATTTACTGCACAACATTAAGTATGACAAACCCTTCAAACTAAAAAAAAAAATACTATACAAGTCGAAGTTCATGTTGCGGTGGCTAAACTACTAGACGCACAACTTTAAATAGTATTATGACGCCAAAGTTTAACAAAAAATCTATACTCAAATTAAAGTTATGACAAGAAAACAAGAGAAACTTGTGAAATATTTAAAGTTTTAAGTTTTGTATTTCAATAACTTGTTTCTTTTTTTCAGCTCAAACATGTTACTGTTGCAAGTTTCAATTTGTTTCCTTATAAATTGCAATGTAAGGAAAAACCACAGAAAATGTTTTGCGGTAATTATATATGTATGTAGATTTTTATTATTTTCAACAGCAAAATGTTGTTTTCTACAACTCATAACCAGCCACCCACAAGGCTTTATTTTAACATACAACTGCGTGTAATGTGGTTACGCATGTGGCAGGAATTCATGTAGGTTGTATATGCGTTGTTGGCTGGTGGGACAGTTTTTTTATGAGAGAAAAAAAAGCACAAAGAATTTAAGTTAAAAAAAAATATTAAACATATTTTTGGGAAAATTGTGTAGCTTGTGTTGTTCTTGTTACCTTTATATATACAAAGTTTACTTGTTCATTATATACACATGTAAACATGTGTATACATATTTCAGCTCATATATTTTCATAACAACCATAGCAGCAGCAACAATACTGCCAGCATCACTTGCACTAACAACAGCAGCATATGGTAGTCATATATGCGGTAAAATATAGAAATTACCCAACATTTTCCAACACACATTCATACATACTTATATGTATGTAATTGTAGCTATTCTATGACTGGGACTTGTTTAATAAAATAAAAACATGCAGCCAAAAAACAAACAGAAAAAAAAGACAATGTCAATGGCAATGTTGCCACAAACAAAACAACCAAAACTCTGCTTGCCTTACACCCACACATACATACATATTTGTGCAACATTATACATAAGTAAACAGCATGAAATTAGCAACAGCAGGAGTAAAAAATCATAATGCATAAAACAATTTTAATATGATAACACAAAATACAAGAAAAAAAGCAAATAATGCAATAAAAAAAGTTGAAAGTATTTGGCAAGGAATGCTTACCCTGTTAAACAGCTAACTTTTCTTTAATGTTTTTGTTTAATCGAATATTAACAATTGCAGGAATATTTTTGCAATTTGTTTAAAAAAAGCCAGACAATTTTTGTTTAAACAAAAAGTATTCAAGGTAGATAACTTGTTTTTAATAAAACTATAGAAATAAACCTTAAAATTGCTTAAAGCCCTAAGTGAGTTCTACTTGAGAATAAGAATCGTTTGATTCTTTCTAAAAATTATCAGTTACTTGGTGTCAACTTGTAACCAGGGAAGTAAGTACTTAATTTAACTTTAATACTCTTGGGCATATTTATCAAATCAGAAGTTAAACGTTATTTTTTTAATAATTTTTACCCATTTGTAACTGAAAAATTGAGTGAGTAAAAGTGTGGTATTTTTATTATTGTTTTTAACATGCCATCAATTTAGCCTTTTATCGTTAATTGTCGTCATTGTCGTTTAAATTTTTTGCTTTAGTATTTTTATTATTATTTGTTAACCGGCAAAAAAGAAGCGTCTATATAATGGTTTAAAAATTAGTACTGTACTTGGATAAACGAACAATTAAAATTTTTTTTTTTACAAAAATCAAAATTTTGTTCTTTACCTATGTAAAGCCATTTCTGGACATTGGCTTTTGTACTTTGATATCCCCCCGGGGCTTGTTTCCTTGATGAAATACCCTCATCTTGGTGTATTGCAATCCCGGGGTATAGAGGTGCTACCAATACCTCTAGTCTGCCGGGACTATAAACTGGTCACTTCACTCCCCGGCTAGTCCTTGCTATGATTTGACATGGGGTCTAACCAGAGAACCACATAATCTGGTACTACGGGTGGCCAGTTGCCCGCAGATTGTTGGCTGGTCAGTTGGTTGAGGTTCCTTAGGGATCCAGGTATTCCGGTATAAGTTCGGTGCTATTTCAGAATGACAACAGATACGCCATAGAGGAGTAACTGTGGGACTAAGCGTTGGAAATGAGTATACGGGTCTTGTCAACACGTATACCTAGAGTAAGTATGTCGGATGGTGTTCTCTATTGAATGTGTCGTATGAGGTATAAGTGTGCTGAATTGAATGGTGATGGATGAAAGGTATCTTATACAAGTGATAGCATTGAATTTTCCTTCCTAGTCCAGGTACGTTCAGAGTAAACTCTGTTCATGCCAGATTTACCACAGTGTGTCACTGTGGGTAAGAACAAAGTCTCGGTTTATTTGATGGATTCGTATTTCGATTTACCGCTAACGTCTCTAGGTGCCGTTGCCGACTCAACAGAAGCCAGCCATCCCATCTGAGTGGTTGTAAACGGAGGTGATGTTTTTGCTTCACGGAAGTTAAGCAACGGGGCAGCAATGGTCAGGGATTAGATGGCTCAAGTACTTGAGCAAAGTGCACGTATAATGGACCGGAAATTGCCACCTGCGTGTAAGAAGCACAAAAGCCCACCCAGTGGTTGAAAAAGACCACCGCGAAATAAGGCCAACACGGCATGTGTTCACCTAAAGCACTTCGACATTCGTATGCTTTGATATGTGCCGACCATTGACTTAAATGGGGCATGAATAGGGCTTTCAAATTAATTTTATTTTAAGGTCCAGTCTATTGTCTTTTAACTTCAACCCTACTCTATTTTTTTTTTTTAATAAAAGAGATACAGTTTAGATGGGTTTATTTAGTTTAACTTGGCTGACAGCATTATATGTATGACTGGGACTTCACTTTAGCGTGTATTGAATATTGTGTCTGAAACAAAGGGATAGATAAAATTCATAAATTCCTTTTTTTTTTTTTTTTGGTTTGACCAACACTTTCTCTGTAGTACGCAGCATTTAAAAATTATTATTATTTATTTTCCTTTTCATATTAAACTGTCATTTAAGTATAAAAGCTTTTTATGGCTGTAAAATGTTGTATGAACAAAATGGCTATGAATGTCTAAAAATGTATTTAAATGTTTTAACCCACGAATGGGGAGTTGCTAAAAAGTTTGCATGGAGTTCAGGAAAATGTTTTAAAAGGATTTTTATCAATTCTCCAACGTATATTTATTTAAACATTAACGCTATTGTTTAATTCCATTGTTATAACGGTTGCTGATAACAATAGTAAATAAATAAGTTCAGGAAAAGTACAAGAAAATACTTACCTTTAAATGATATTTAAACAAAGTCAAATTTTTGCCAATTTAAAGTGAAAACTCCTAGCATACGTATATAACAAAGCCTAAGTATATGCTTTACTATTTCCACATATTAACAGATGACATGTTTAGTTTAGCTCTCTGTTATAACTGTTTGTTTTTTTCAATATGGGGGAGAGTGTTGCTGCCAAGAGAGATCTCTTACATTATGATTATTTAAAGTTTTGTTAGTTGACATTTACTTTATTTAAACAAACATTGTTTATTTATTTTATTGTTGTTGTTGCTTGTTATTTTGTTATTGTTTCTAAAAAAAAGCAATGACACTTATTTAATGGGACTTTTTATTATATAGCTAAGAGTGGGGAGTTGTTATACAAATACCCCTTTTTAAATAATGTTGTGTTTTTCAACTGTTTTATTTAGCTGGAAGTTTTTCTTTTTGTTTTTTTTTTTTAGATTTTTACTAAAAAACTATGTACAAAACTCAAATAAAAAACTTTTTTATAATAAAGTTATTTGTTGGCTCAAAGCACCAAGGCATAAGTATAGAAAAAACAAAAACAAAACAATACTCATATGAAAGACAGACACACATACAGACATAGTTATCATCACCGTCATCATTATTTTTATACAAAAAGGAATAATAAAAGCCTAGAGTTAAATGTAAGCTCTTGGCTACAAAACAGAGGAGTGGTAAAGGATTTAGATATCGATGAATTAAGAAATTCTTACTAAATGTTTTAAATTCCTATATATTTAAAATCAAATTCGTTCCAATTTGCATTTAAAATATTTAATTATAAAAAAGTCTGGGGCGTATGATCATTATTTATTACTGCCAAATATATTAATATTACGTATACGTTATGGATTCCTTAACTTGTAGGGAAGTCTCCCTTTTTTAAGAAGCCACCACCACTCTGTCCTTTTTAATAACATCTAAATCTTCTGCTTTTTAACTCTATGCCTCCACAGCAAACAAATAAACCGAAAAATATCTCCCATTACATTTTCCTACACTTTGTTTATATCCGGGGTCTCTTGAGTAATTTTTATGTTTGTTTATAACAGAAAAAAAACTACAACAATAACAAAAGTCATCAGAAGTTTGTTTTTGCATAGTTGGTAAATTCTACATATCAAATCCATATGTAGAAAAGTAAGTATAACCTTGATGCTAAACACAACCAATAATTTAAAAGTTTGGTTTTAGTTGCGTATGATTTTCATGAATGAAGAAGACAATATTTTGTTCAACTTATGACCAATAAATAAACTTTTAGGTATTCATTTCATCCTTTTGGCCCTAGCTTTGTTTAGCCAGAAAATGGACTTTTAGTTTTTCACTCAAAAAACCGAATTTTGGAAGGAAATAAAAGTGATCACAGATATCCATCCTTTTGGCCCTAGCTCTTCTAGTTTAGCCGAAAATGGACTTTTAGTTTTTCACTCAAAAAATCGAATTTTAGAAGGAAATAAAAGTGATCACAGATATCCATCCTTTTGGCCCTAGCTCTTCTAGTTTAGCCAGAAAATGGACTTTTAGGTTTTCACTCAAAAAACCGAATTTTGGAAGAAAATAAAAGTGATCACAGATATCCATACTTTTGGCCCTAGCTCTTCTAGTTTAGCCAGAAAATGGACTTTTAGGTTTTCACTCAAAAACCGAATTTTGGAATGAAATAAAAGTGATCACAGATATCCATCCTTTTGGCCCTAGCTCTTCTAGTTTAGCCAGAAAATGGACTTTTAGGTTTTCACTCAAAAAACCGAATTTTGGAAGAAAATAAAAGTGATCACAGATATCCATCCTTTTGGCCCTAGCTCTTCTAGTTTAGCCAGAAAATGGACTTTTAGGTTTTCACTCAAAAAACCGAATTTTGGAAGAAAATAAAAGTGATCACAGATAACCATCCTTTTGGCCCTAGCTCTTCTAGTTTAGCCAGAAAATGGACTTTTAGTTTTTCACCCAAAAAATCGAATTTTAGAAGGAAATAAAAGTGATCACAGATATCCATCCTTTTGGCCCTAGCTCTTCTAGTTTAGCCAGAAAATGAACTTTTAGGTTTCCACTCAAAAAACCGAATTTTGGAAGGAAATAAAAGTGATCACATATATCCATCCTTTTGGACCTAGCTCTTCTAGTTTAGCCAGAAAATGAACTTTTAGGTTTCCACTCAAAAAACCGAATTTTGGAAGGAAATAAAAGTGATCACATATATCCATCCTTTTGGCCCTAGCTCTTCTAGTTTAGCCAGAAAATGAACTTTTAGGTTTCCACTCAAAAAACCGAATTTTGGAAGGAAATAAAAGTGATCACAGATATCCATCCTTTTGGCCCTAGCTCTTCTAGTTTAGCTAGAAAATGGACTTTTAGTTTTTCACTCAAAAAACCGATCCGAAAGAAAATAAAAGTGATCACAGATATTCATCCTTTTGGCCCTAGCTCTTCTAGTTTAGTTAGAAAATGGACTTTTAGGAAGGAAATAAAAGTGATCACAGATATCCATCCTTTTGGCCCTAGCTCTTCTAGTTTAGCCAGAAAATGGACTTTTAGGTTTTCACTCAAAAAACCGAATTTTGGAAGAAAATAAAAGTGATCACAGATATCCATCCTTTTGGACCTAGCTCTTCTAGTTTAGCCAGAAAATGGACTTTTAGGTTTTCATTTTAGTGACTTTTAATGGACTTTTAGTTTTAAACCCAAAAAGTCGAATTTTGGAAGAAAATAAAAGTGATCACAGATATCCATCCTTTTGGCCCAAGCTCTTTGAGTTTAGCTAGAAAATGGACTTTTAGTTTTCACTCAAAAAACCAAATTTTGGAAGGAAATAAAAGTGATCAAAGATATCCATCCTTTTGGACCTAGCTCTTCTAGTTTAGCCAGAAAATGGACTTTTAGTTTTTCACTCAAAAAACCGAATTTTGGAAGAAAATAAAAGTGATCACAGATATCCATCCTTTTGGCCCTAGCTCTTCTAGTTTAGCCAGAAAATGGACTTTTAGGTTTTCACTCAAACAACCGAATTTTGGAAGAAAATAAAAGTGATCACAGATATCCATCCTTTTGGCCCAAGCTCTTTGAGTTTAGCTAGAAAATGGACTTTTAGTTTTTCACTCAAACAACCGAATTTTGGAATAAAAGTGATCACAGATATCCATTCTTTTGGACCTAGCTCTTCTAGTTTAGCCAGAAAATGGACTTTTAGTTTTTCACTCAAAAAACCGAATTTTGGAAGAAAATAAAAGTGATCACAGATATCCATCCTTTTGGCCCTAGCTCTTCTAGTTTAGCCAGAAAATGGACTTTTAGTTTTTCACTCAAAAAATCGAATTTTGGAAGGAAATAAAAGTGATCACAGATATCCATCCAAAAAACCGAATTTTGGAAGGAAATAAAAGTGATCACAGATATCCATCCTTTTGGCCCTAGCTCTCGTAGTTTAGCCAGAAAATGGACTTTTAGGTTTTCACTCAAAAAACCGAATTTTGGAAGAAAATAAAAGTGATCACAGATATCCATCCTTTTGGCCCTAGCTCTCCTAGTTTAGCCAGAAAATGGACTTTTAGGTTTTCACTCAAAAAACCGAATTTTGGAAGGAAATAAAAGTGATCACAGATATCCATCCTTTCGGCCCTAACTCTTCTAGTTTAGCTAGAAAATGGACTTTTGGGTTTTCACTCAAAAAACCGAATTTTGGAAAAAACCGAATTTTAGAAGGAAATAAGTGATCACAGATATCCATCCTTTTGGCCCTAGCTCTTCTAGTTTAGCTAGAAAATGGACTTTTAGTTTTTCACTCAAAAAACCAAATTTTGGAAGGAAATAAAAGTGATCACAGATATCCATCCTTTTGGCCCTAGCTCTTCTAGTTTAGCCAGAAAATGGACTTTTAGGTTTTCACTCAAAAAACCGAATTTTGGAAGAAAATAAAAGTGATCACAGATATCCATCCTTTTGGACCTAGCTCTTCTAGTTTAGCCAGAAAATGGACTTTTAGTTTTTCACCCAAAAAATCGAATTTTAGAAGGAAATAAGTGATCACAGATATCCATCCTTTTGGCCCTAGCTCTTCTAGTTTAGCCAGAAAATGGACTTTTAGGTTTTCACTCAAAAATCTAATTTTGGAAGGAAATATAAGTGATCACAGATATCCATCCTTTTGGCCCTAGCTCTTCTAGTTTCGCCAGAAAATGGAATTTTATGTTTTCACTCAAAAAACCGAATTTTGGAAGAAAATAAAAGTGATCACAGATATCCATCCCTTTGGTCCTAGCTCTTCTAGTTTAGCCAGAAAATGGACTTTTAGGTTTTCAATCAAAAAAATTTTGGAAGAAAATAAAAGTGATCACAGATATCCATCCTTTTGGCCCTAGCTCTTCTAGTTTAGCCAGAAAATGGACTTTTAGGTTTTCACTCAAAAAACCGAATTTTGGAAGGAAATAAAAGTGATCACAGATATCCATCCTTTTGGCCCTAGCTCTTCTAGTTTAGCCAGAAAATTGACTTTTAGTTTTTCACCCAAAAAATCGAATTTTGGAAGGAAATAAAAGTGATCACAGATATCCATCCTTTTGGCCCTAGCTCTTCTAGTTTAGCCAGAAAGTGGACTTTTAGTTTTTCACTAAAAAAACCGAATTTTGGAAGGAAATAAAAGTGATCACAGATATCCATCTTTTCGGCCCTAGATCTTCTGGTTTAGCCAGAAAATGGACTTTTAGTTTTTCACCCAAAAAATCGAATTTTGCAAGGAAATAAAAGTGATCACAGATATCCATCCTTTTGGCCCTAGCTCTTCTAGTTTAGCCAGAAAATGGACTTTTAGGTTTTCACCCAAAAAATCGAATTTTAGAAGGAAATATAAGTGATCACAGATATCCATCCTTTTGGCCCAAGCTCTTTTAGTTTAGCCAGAAAATGGACTTTTAGTTTTTCACTCAAAAAACCGAATTTTGGAAGGAAATAAAAGTCATCACAGATATCCATCCTTTTGGCCCTAGCTCTTCTAGTTTAGCCAGAAAATGGACTTTTAGGTTTTCACTCAAAAAACCGAATTTTGGAAGGAAATAAAAGTGATCACAGATATCCATCCTTTTGGCCCTAGCTCTTCTAGTTTAGCTAGAAAATGGACTTTTAGGTTTTCACTCAAAAAACCGAATTTTGGAAGAAAATAAAAGTGATCACAGATATCCATCCTTTTGGCCCTAGCTCTTCTAGTTTCGCCAGAAAATGGACTTTTATGTTTTCACTCAAAAACCGAATTTTGGAAGAAAATAAAAGTGATCACAGATATCCATCCTTTTTAGCCCTAGCTCTTCTAGTTTAGCCAGAAAATGGACTTTTAGGTTTTCACTCAAAAATCTAATTTTGGAAGTTTAGCCAGAAAATGGACTTTTAGGTTTTCACTCAAAAAACCGAATTTTGGAAGAAAATAAAAGTGACCACAAATATCCATCCTTTTGGCCCTAGCTCTTCTAGTTTAGCCAGAAAATGGACTTTTAGGTTTTCACTCACAAATCGAGTTTTGGTAGGAAATAAAAGTGATCACAGATTTTCATTATTACGGCCCTAGCTCTTCTAGTTTAGCCAAAAAATGGACTTTTAGTTTTTCATTAAAAAAAACGAATTTTGGAAGGAAATAAAAGTAATCACAGATATCCATCCTTTTGGCCCTAGCTCTTCAAGTTTAGCCAGAAAATGGACTTTTAGTTTTTCACTCAAAAAAACCGAATTTTGGAAGGAAATAAAAGTGATCACAGATATCCAACCTTTTGGCCCTAGCTCTCCTAGTTTAGCCAGAAAATGGACGTTTAGTTTTTCACTCAAAAAACCGAATTTTGGAAGGAAATAAAAGTGATCACAGATATCCATCCTTTTGGCCCTAGCTCTTCTAGTTTAGCCAGAAAATGGACTTTTAGGTTTTCATCGAGTTTTGGTAGGTAATAAAAGTGATCACAGATATCCATCCTTTTGGCCCTAGCTCTTCTAGCTTAGCCAGAAAATGGACCTTTAGTTTTTCACTCAAAAAACCGAATATTTGGAGGAAATAAAAGTGATCAAAGATATCCATCCTTTTGGCCCTAGCTCTTCCTGTTTAGGCACAAAATGGACTTTTAGTTTTTCACTCAAAAAACCGTATTTTGGAAGGAAATAAAAGTGATCACAGATCGATTTTTTCTTGATTACCCAGAAAATTGACTTTTAGTTATTCACCTTAAATTGTCTGTTATGTTGACAAATAGGACTACAAATAAAAACTAAAATTTGCCTCCTAAAAGCACAAAAAGCAACAAATTGAACTCTTGAACTTAATTTAAACAAATTCTTATTTTAAGGCCATAATTTTAACTCTTTCATTCCGGACTCACACAAGAGTAGGAGAATAAAGTAAAAAGTTATTTGTTGATAACTTAATAACAAATTATATTAAAAGTTTTTCTGTTTAGTTAGAAAAAAACTTACACCTTAGAAAGGTGACAATTTATTAAAAAAAAATTAACAAGGGTTGTAAGTTTTGACATGAAAAATTTTCCTTAACAGAAAAAAGAATATAAAACTAATAATAAATTTAAAATTTGGGATAAAACACCTGTCACATAAGGTACATGCAAGTAAATAACACACTTATAAGGTTGAATAGGAAAAAGGTAGATTTTGATATTTATATGAAATTTTTTGATATTTTTATTTAATCTTTAAATTTGTTTGATTAAAGCATATTTACTATTTTACTAAAGAACCTTTAGTGTTGGTATTTATCTTCAGTAATTAACTCATTTAGTAGAACAAATACTTTAATTACTAAAAATATAAAAAAAACAAGAATCAAAAATTATTGTTATGATCCGTTTATGAGATTTATAAATAAAACAGTAAAAACCTTTTGCCACACTATTAAAAGTAACGATTACAACTTTATTTTAAGTGAAACAAACTAAAACAACAAGTTCAAAAGCAATTAAAATAAATGAAAGAAAATGTATGTACATGAATAAAAACACAGTGGTTTTAAAAGCAAAAATAATTCAAATCTTCCTTTATTATTTT
Source organism: Lucilia sericata (assembly GCF_015586225.1). NCBI lineage: Eukaryota > Metazoa > Arthropoda > Insecta > Diptera > Calliphoridae > Lucilia > Lucilia sericata. The sequence goes on along the minus strand of NW_023994150.1, from coordinate 644,450 downwards.
AAAATGCATTTTGTCAAGGCGTATGAGTTATATTTTATTTAGTACTTTTTCATCGCAGACCTGTGAGAAGTTGCTCGTTTTATATATAATTTTCCATAGTATATGGCTTTAAATCCACTGTACTTCAAGCGGACTAAGTAATTTCTAATATTTTTCTTTAAAACTGTTCATAACACAACATTAAACAACAACAAAACTACAATATTTCCCTAGAAAACAATTAAATCAATGGTAACATATTAGCAAAACGTAACTGACAATTTTCTTAAAATAAAATGTGTAATACAATAAAGACTTCTTTGTATGACTTTTGATATTTCAATACTACTATGAAAAATATTGCCAGTTACAGCTTGATAACATTTCACTATCTTTAAAAATTTATAAAAATTTTAAAAATACCTTTAAAAACTAAAACCACAACAAAATTTTTAAAAATAAAATGTTGCAGCATTAAAAAGAAAAACATTTCTAGCCAGTTTCTCACATACCCAACTAAAGATCAAGTATCTGGGTTATAACAATAATAAAAACAACAGTATAAAAAGGATTAAAGAAAACAAATATCTAAAAAATACATTTAGTATTTTCAATGTAAAAATATTTTACAACATACTAAATATATAAACATAATACTAGAACTAACAATTACAAAAAAATTTAAACATTTTTGTAAAATCAAAATATTAGTACTTGAGTTGGGGTTTTTATGAGGCCATTTGATTGTTTAAATAAATGTAGAGGGAAAAGAGGAGAGGAAGGATTTTTAGTAGTAATGAAAACGTGTAACACATTTGCTAAGTATAAGTGTTTATTTGCAAAAAAAAGTTAGTTACAGATTTTATAGTTTTTTTTTTATCTACTATATAAAGTAGATATTTATAAAATTTTATTGTTTTATAAACACACATGTGTTCTGTTGTAAAAGTTTTTATATTTTTAAATACTTGCAATACCTGACCTGTGTATTGGTCCATAAAGTAAGTTAATGACTGTAAACAAATTTTGCAATAATCATAAAAACTGTGTGTATGTACTTTCAAATGGATACAAAAATAGAGCAATTGCCACAAATTTAGTAAATATATAATGGATACAGTTGTAAATGTACACAAACAACAATTTATAATTGAAATTATTTTTAATTTTTATTAGAATCCTTTTTTATAAACAGAAAAAGAAACATGGTATGTAAATATGTTACAATTTAAATTATGAACATTTAAATTTACAAGCCTATAAGGCTTAGTTTTAGTACTAAACATTTATGATTAAAATTTCGGGGAAAATTTCATGCTGCTAATTTATTATGCTGTTGTACTACCCAGCAGTTCGGTCGGGCAATCCAGAACTACCTATTTAACCTAACACTGAAGTTTACCCTCGCCACTGGCTGCAAAGGTTTTAACATGTGCTTGTCCTATGAGGAAGTCAATGGTTAGCCCAGAGATTACGAAGAAACAGACAAATACTCTCTCTCGTACTCCGTGACGAATTATAGCCTACCAGGTGGTTAGACGTTAGTGGAAATCACTGTCTTTTTTCGGATGCATTGATTCTTTGTCGAACTGCTGGGTAACAACAATAAGTACAAACATATGTATGTAACAGAATAACAAAAACCTTAACTCGATACCTACATTGCTGTTTCCCCACTTCTGTCTCAGCGATATACAACAGACATAATTATATCCTTCATCCACAACTTTCAATCAAAATGTAGTATAATGGCCCGAACTCAACACAACAATAAACCATAAGTTAATTAAAAAAAGCAAGCCTTCTCCACGGAGCCACTGTTACAGCAAAACTTCACAGTAAGTTGTCTTAAAAGAATTTCCTACTTGGCAGAATATATTGATAATTTTTTATACATAAAGTCATTTGCGAATACATTTAAATTTAAAAACATTTTAGAACAAAGCTTATTCCTTAACACTACTTTTCCTAGACTGCACTTACCTTTAAATGCACCACAAAGCTGCTAGATTTGTAAATACCTATATTTTAACAATTATTTTTCATTGAATTTAACACTTTATTTTGTTTAAACACTATTTTCTTTTCATTTTTTTACAATTTAACACTAAATAGACCATTTATTTATAATAAATAATAATTTTTTCAAATTTCAACAAAAACTTTACATTTTTATTAACTTTCTTCGCAATTCGCGCGTTTTATTGACTGTTAAGCAGGTGAAAATGACAAACCTGTCATTATTTGTTGTTAATTTGTCAATTTTAATACCAAAAATTGCATCTTTGTATGCATTTTGTTGTACATCCACTTACTTATTACTTGCTTAACACAAAATGGAGGCGCGTCTTAATGCAAAAGAAATTTTTAAAAGCTTAAAGACAAGTGCAAGCAAATTTTTAATTTAAGACGAATATTAAAGTTAAATTCTAATAATTTCAAGATAAAACAAAGTTTTCAAAAAGTAAAAATGATTTTAAAGTGTAATAATTAAAACAAAGTGTTACAGGAATCATTTCAGCTTAAGGTAAGTAAATTTGTGGTGGGATACTGCTCAAGATGCCACTGACTTCAAAGAAACTTAAAATAACTTATAAACTAATAACCAGAATAAAGGAAAACTAAATTTTATATGTAATACTTTTTGTTAATACAAAAGTTGCTGCAAAAGCTAAGGTCTTGCGATTCCCTTCAAGTGAGTGTTATGAGAGGTTTCGTGATAATTCTGCTTGCAGTCTTTGGAGGTAGCACCTCCCTATAGTTTCTTTAAGATCTACCGAAACTATAGATAAATTGATTGCAGTCACAGGATTTGACACGTAAACCGACAATATCATAGAAAAGCTGGATCGCATCATCTTTTAGGTCAATGGAGTGAAAAAATGGTCTGTATGGATTAAATAAACTTTCTTTTCAAGATTGGAGTCCAAAGACAACCATACTAAAAGTTGATTGCTAGAAGGAATGTTATAATTTCATTTTTAACGCTTCCATATATGAAGGTCCTATTAATTACTTATAAGATTCTGGGGCCTCCGGTGTTCTAGTCTGGTAGACCGGAGGTGGTGGGTTCGATTTCCACCTAAGGGACTGGTAAAGGAGCACACAACAGACCCGATAGATACTTATGTGTATTTTATCGGATTTGATTTACATATAGGTAGGTATACATCCTCTTTTCGAACTTACTATTAAATTCTAAGACTAGCTTTGCCTGTCTATAAGATGAAGCTCTATATAGAAAAGCTAAATGTGTAGGAAGAAAATCAATATGTATACTGTTAGGAACGTCAGCCAAATCTATTAAAGAAAATTGGCTAAAAATAATAATAACAAAATTTCCATAATTATAAAATCCAAAACATGCATTCACAACTTTGCTACATATTAATGATTTATTTATTACTATTTAGGTATTATCTTTATAACAGAAAATATCATTTGTACAATATGAATTCTTCTTATCCTTTAAAACTAACAATAGTTATTTCTGTTAAATTAATATTGTTTATTTAAAAATTAACTTTTAAGCTTAGTAAATTATTTTTGTAAATTAAGTTTAATTTGTTTATTCAAAACAATAAAATATTTACCTATCTAACTAAACATATACGTATCCAAAATCCTACAGAAAAAAAGGTCACTATAGTAATTTAGAATTTATTTAAAACTTTTCTAATTTTCAACAAAGTTTAACCCTCAAACCTTTATTTCTACTTCAACAACAATAATGTACTTTAGTGGTATATTCATTTAATATGCACAACAATTGAAATTATGGCAACAGTTTCTGTGTGCAAACAGTTTTAATTTGCAAAATTGAAATAAATTGATATTGTAAATATTTTTTCCATTTTAAAACTACAACAGCAAACCAAGTTATTTTTTTCTCTGCTAGAAATTAAATAAATAAAAACAATTGTTTCTGTTGCTGTTAAGTACTCGAGCTCAGAGCACTCCTACATTAAGGAACTTATACCACTCATTTTAACTCATATACCATCATCACGTTTTCACAAAATGTTAAGCACGTAAAACATTTACCCATTTTTTTGGAATAAAGTATTTTTCGGAAAAAATAAACAGAAATAAATAAAATTCATTTTGAAAATACAGAAAAATCAGCAAATAAATTGAATTAAAATTGGCACCAGTTAAACCTACACCATATCCAAGTGTATATCACAATATTTTCAGGGAATGACAATTTTTTCAATTGTATTTTATAAATTGATAATAGTATTTTAAAAATTCTGTTTATTTTATAGCTAGAAATTTCTGAAATAAAACTCAGTTTATAATTGAATTGAAAATAACTATTGGAAATGGTATTATGGTGGCAACAGCATCAACACCAACAATAACACTAATGTCAACAATTCTGTGACATCACACCAACACACACCAGCAGCAATACAATAGTGGTATTATTTAGGCTTAAATTTGAGGGGCCAACACAATTGTTGTGTGTACGAATTTTGTGTTGAGGTAGTGATTGTATTATTGAGCTTTATTACTATTGTCGTTGTTACAACCTTGGATTTTGTTGCTGCACACAAACAACAACAACAGTGCGCAGTAATACGGGCCCACTTTATCGTTATTGGTGTTATTTATTATGACTGACGTATCACGTACCAATATTCCTTCTACTTTTACTACTTCTTGTTTAATTGTCAAATAGGCGCCAGTGCGCATCGATAACATTAAAAATTTGTTGAAATTTATCATCATTGTATTGTTGTTCTATATGTAGTTTTGTCATAAAATTCTTCATTAAACTTTGTAGGCGTAAATGTTTCCTAGGTTTTTACTTTATTTGCCAAATAGATTAAGTACACAAAAAAATCTATTTTTTACAAGAATTTACAGAAAATTATCTCAAAATTTATGTCTTAATTATATTTAATGGGGTTTAAAATTAGATTTCCTACACTTTGACTTTCCTGATTTCAAAAAAATAGACTTAAAGCATCTGAAAATTTCATTATTCTTGCAAAAATTATAAACTTTATTTAAACTTTCAATAAATATTTATCTTTAATATAGTTTTATCTTTTCGTTTTGGTATTTAGGAGTTAATCTATTTTGCACATTAGGCATCAATGTATAGGTAGATACAATACGTTTGTTTATTTTGCAATTATATTTACATTTAATGAGTTTATTTTATTATGCAAACCGATAAAATAAAGTTGAAATGGGAAAAGAAGAAATATCAACAAAGCTGATTAAAATAATTATAATTAATAATAACTCTTAATTTAAAACTTTTGCAATATACATAATTAAAACATAATAAATCAAGGTAGACAAATTTCAACACATAATTTCCATTAGAAACAATAATTTAAAATAAATTCTAGTGTACTGTATGGTATATTCTCAAAACTCAGAGTCTCTTTCTTTCGAAGCGTTCAGCCGATCTGGTGATACTTTTACCGAATCAAAATCGATTTAAAGTAGTCCAAAATATAACTAAAATAGTTTCAAATCATTACATTTTTGTCAAAACTTTTGTTGAAATGTTTGTATGGGTCTTAAGTTTGCTTATCAGGTCACTGCAATGTATTGAGTAATCCTAATCCATTCACTCCCTAAACTGGAAATAGAAAAGAGTTTTCATCTAGTGACAAATTTGGAATCCTTTTCAACATATTTAATTCGCAACAATATTAAATAATATTTCTTGTTTATTTTATTTATGAAATTTTTTAACAATTATTTTAATTGTTAAGCACTAAAGTCTACCTGTAAAAGCCTTCATTCTTTATACATGTGGGTGTAGAAAAACTAATATTTATTTAAATTACTGTTGACGTTGACAATGTTGGCGTAGATGACGACGATGATGATGACGTTGAAAAGTAAATAAATTTTAATGGAAAAACTTTCATAATTCTTAATGAATTTACTTTTGTTTGTATAAATTTTCGTTGTTATTTATTTATGAATTAATATTTTTTTTTTTTTTTGCTATTAATAAACATTTTAATTTGTTAAGCAAATAAAATGTTTTTTTATTACTATTATTTTATACGTTATTTTGTCTACATACTGGTAAAACGTTTTCTATTTACAAATGCGTTCGTTTGGTCGTTAACTTAATTTGCAGAGAGCTTTTACCCTTTCTACTCTACCACCCATTTAACAACATCTTCATCATCATCATTATAAATGCGTTGTCCTTTAGCAAAGTACAATTTTACCTTTGGCAGCAGCAGCTAAGTACTTAATGAAAATGTAAATATTTAATCAATATAATAACAAAAACGGATTATTATCCTAGTGAACCCTTGAACATGGTTGTTGGGTCCGTCGTCTACTTTATACAACAACAAACATTCATCCTTCCATAAGTCGTGGGAGGACAAACAACTCATGTATAGTAGAAGCAGCAGCAGTATTAACAACAAGTTTTGCTGGTGACAATGATTGCTATATAAAACTGTTGGTGGCAAATGTTTAAAGTGGAAGTAATATAATATTTAGTAGTTTAGGCAAATGGTCGTCACAAAGAGTACCTTAAACACGGACATTTTTCAAATACTGTAAACTAAAAAGTTACTCATTTTAATGTTTTTTCGTTTTTGCCTGCCTTGTAGAAGTTTGTTGTTATTCATTAAGTTTCGGCCTTTATAGATTTTATTTGCCAACCTCTGCTTTAGTGTATGGAAAAATGCGAATATTATGTTCATGATGATTATGGCTTTAGTAGTTTTTTTATATAAATTTCATAGTATTATATTTTGTATCGTTTTTCCCTGTTTAACTGTGTTTGTTTGTATCTTTGACTATAGCTATTACTGTATTTGTTTTAGTCTTTATGTGTTTACTTAAAAATAAATATTATTCTTCATTTTACTAACTTACTTAATTTAATTAATTTTAAGTCTTAAGAGGAAGAGTTACTTGGGGTTACCCAAAATACTTTTATAATCAAGTAATGGCTTAAATACATCCTCTCTGTTAACATATTGACATTTTAAGTCATCATTTTAAAATATTGAAATGTCCGCTTACCTCACATTCTAAGAAATGGGGGTTTGAATAAATCATCACTTTGATAATTAAATTACTACTAAGAGCTTAAATGTGAAAAGAACTGAAACATAAGTAGTTGCGTAACTAGTTCTTTATGGTTAACTAATGTTTTATTTTAAAAAATAAAGGTCACTTTATTAAATAATTTAAACTAAATTTAAATATTCTCTATGAAAAGATGTGTCTCTTTTAAATCAATCATAATTTCTTATACACTTGACATTTTTCATTCTCAGTTTTTTACCAATTTTTTTAACGTGCGTGGAATATTGCAGATTTATCCTCGTGTTAAAAAGTCAAAGTTAAACGGTTTTTATTTATTTAACATCTATTATTTGACACGAAATTGTCAATTATTTTATAGTCAGCTATGAATAATGATTTTTTGTGCATAATAAAGGGTGTTCTTTTCTTTGGTATAAAACATAGTTTTTTAAGAGAAAGCTGAAAAAATCCCTTGAATTGAATTGTAAATTTAAAAAAAAATTGGGAAAAAACATAAGAATTTTACATCTATCTATCTATCTATCTATTTATCTATCTATCTATTTATCTATCTATCTATCTATCTATCTATTTATCTATCTATCTATATATATATCCATCTATCTATTTATCTTTCTATCATTTCCAACGTTGTCAGTAAAAGAATACCCTTTACTCACTATTCACTAACGAAAGTAAAGCCAGATTGTATAACAAAATCAAATTTATTGATGTTTTGAACGATGGTTTAATAATAAAATATGTTTTGCAAAATTATCAATCTGTACATTTTTAGATTAAATTTTAGTTAAAAAGAATTCAATTAAATAAATACACTTTTTTAATTATTTCATTTAATTCTCAGATTGTTTCTGCTCATACAATCTAAAAAACTCAACTCCTAAAAGCACAATAAGAAAATGTCATTGAAAAATAACAACAAATTAATTTCTTAACAAACAACTACAAATCATTATACCTTTCTAAACATGTCTAAACCCAAACTTAACAACAACACCCACAATTATTTTTCTTTTACCTTTAAACACAAATTAAATTGATGAACTTGAGACCAACTACAACAAAAAAAAGAGAGAGACTAACAGAATAACAAGACTCCTACTGCCACCACCACTATATGCTAAAACTCTTATAAAAGAAATCATTATAGTCTAACATTAAGTAAAGCACAAAAAAAGGAAAACAATTGTCTAAGGACAATTATACACACACTCTAACATACTTACATAAAAGATTTCCTTGAAATAACCCAAATTCCATTCATCCACCCCTCTGTCTTTAGACTGACTAAAATAAATGACATTTTAACAATTGAGGTTTGGTTTATACAACCAAAATGTAGGGAAAATATACCAACAACTATATGTAGTATATGAAATCCTTACTATAACAATAAAAACAATTTTAACAAGTCTAAAAACAGATTTAAACAACTGACTATGACAATTTCTTTGATTAGATTTCTTGAAAAATGTTGTTTGTCCTGGATCCTGATTTAGATGAATATCTAGTGAAAAAACACAAAATTTTTTTTTAAACCAACATTAATCAAATATGTGATGAATTCACAAAACAAACAAGAAACGCATACATATTTATACACATGTAATCATTTGAATATCGTTATGCATAAACAAACTAAATGACATATTTTCATAGACATTCTCTTCATCATCATCGTTGTGTCGTCATCATGTTTGATAAAGAATTTACTTATTTCAAGTTTTCTTTACAGTTTATATTCTTATACCCTTTAGAATATACATGGTTAGTCTAACAGCATGTTTGACTTAAACATTTCCCAACAAATTTATACTTTTTACTATCCACTATTTTTATAAATAAGACCTATTTTTAGATCTCTTTTATATCCTATTAGAACTAGACTTTTTGTTAACTAGAGGAAAATAGAGACGAAAATCTGTGATCACTTTGATTTCCTAACAAAACAGGTCTTAAGTCCAGTATGTATTCAATATGTATATCAAATGAAAAGTATTTTTATCCTTAATTCAGTTCTCCTTTGAATTATGTACCCTTAAATATTAGTTTCGTTCTTATTGTTCTTGTAACTTTATCTTTTAGTGACTTATCATTATTTTTCTTATATTTGTTTTGATTTTTTTTTGTTGTTATATAACAAATATTGTTGTACGGACAAAGTATATTTTCGTATTCATATGTATAAACTTACAGCTAACCTTAACTGCGAAAATTGCTTTTGTACTTTTAATGAAAATTTATAATTTAAAATAGTTTTTATATAAAAATTTTATTAATTCAATGTCTTAAAGTACAATTTAAAGGTTATAATCATAAATTCCATTTAAAAAATGTTTTGTGTTTGGCACATAAGCTTTTTTCATGGTTAAAGCTTCTTATATGTTCGTTAGTTAAGTTATTTTCTTTCTCTACTTCCCTGACATATTACACCATTCAATTTACTCTTAAAATGTGTTCTTTATACTTAAAAAACAACATAAAACCAGACATATTGTGAAAATTTTTCAAAAGTCATGTTTATGCATGTAAAAGTATGTACATTACTGTTACACTTATGTACTTATTTGTATGTAAATGTATCAGTGTTATGTCTTTACATAACCCAGCAGTTTTTCCAAAATGTTTAAGCACTTACTTGAATCATAATTTAAATGTTTTCTTGATATGTACTCTTTGTAATACAAATGGAAGACAATTGTCCCTTACTGAACTTTAGAGAACAGTTATGCGAACTACAGGAAATCTCACAAACATTTTTATATGCAACTCATACGTTTGTATGAGTTGCATATAAAAATGCAACTCATACAAACGTACATCATTTTCATTTAAGTTTAAAGAATTTTATTTTGTTATTTTCAAACTGTCGTCTAGGTATGATGAGGTTATACTGTATATGTTCTTATATTGTAGAACACAATAACAATGTCATACTTTCTCCTGCCTCCTTGGAAAATAAAGCAAAAAAACCAAAACAATATAAACTACCATTAAAAAAATATTCTTGTTATGTGATGATTTTGTCTACATTTACGTACGTACATTCATTTATTCACTTTTTTCTTGTATTTTATTTATCTTTTTCCTTTTTTGCCTTATCATGTTGATAGTTGTTTATCATTATGGAGACATGTTAAATAATGACCACTCCTACCTTGACAATGAAAAATTGCAAAAATAAAAAGTTGAAAAAATGAAACCAAGAAATAAACCACAAATTTTAAAAGAAAGTCCCTGAAGTATGACTTGCATATAGGTTTGTGTGCATATATTTTTCTAACTTTTAAATTATGGGTTTTTATGTAAATTGTGGTTTAGAGAAACATTTTTGTTTGTCATTTAATTATAGTATAAATATGAACACAACTTTTTAATTTGTTAAGGTAGATTTAATTTGTATAATTGTTGCAATTCTCAAACATTTTTTACAAATACAATATAAAAATCGATTTTTTTCTAGTTTTCAGCATTTTCTCTGGCAAAATATTTTTTTAATTTGTAGACTGAACATGCATTTTAGTAACGTATGAGTGCTATTTATTCAAGGGTACAAGAAAATATTACTTATGCGTCGAGAAGGTCGTTTTATACAAAGTGTTAAATGTATTTCTTATTATTGTTAGATAAATTTAAATATTTTCTTGAAATTTTACTAAAATTTTACTTGCAAAACGTATTTACGCTCTCCAGTAGATTAGTGGTTAGTTTTCTAGTCTGCTAAACCGAAGGTGGTGGGTTCGATTCCCACCTGAAGCACTAGTTAAGAAGCGCACAACAGGCCCAAAGAAGGCCTATTTGTTTTCGGATCTTTGAACTCTCAGAACTATTTATTTGTACAGCCTTCTTACTCATTATCACTATAACCCAAACTATAACAAATATTATTAAATGAAAACATCTTATTAATTTCATTCATATAATTTAAACAAAAACTAATTTAAATTAATTGAATTTTTAACCACAATGACAAATTTAATTAATTTTTATTCTTATATGTACATTTTCCTATAAATCGTTTAACTAAAATAATAGCTTTATACATTTGGAAGCAACGACAATCACCAGTTCAACACATGACACACATAGTTTAACAACAAAGATTTGAATTTATAACAAGCTTAAGATGAAAATAAAGTTATAAAACTTTTTCTACGAAATATTTATTAACAAAATTAACACAAAATTCTAACACAATTACAGTCTTGGAGACATAAGTAACGTGGAAAACGTACAAATAAATACTAATATAATTATGTTGCATACACAACGAGAATAAATTGGGGATGTTCTGTAGGCGATACAATTTAAGAATTTGACTAAAATTTTCCATTATATTTATTATAGCGTATACGTAATATTAATTAATTTTTAATTAAAATAATTATTAATAATGTTAAATTGCAACTTACTTATCATTTTCTTAATACATGGATTTTATCTTTTAATACGAAATCTACCCTTTAGCTTAACTTTACTCAACAATTGAAATGTTATTTGTTAGGTATTCAGATTTACCAGAATTAACACAATAATAAAATTTTTTGTAATAAAATCATGAAAAACATTGTCACGTTTAATATTAAACGTGCTTTTAATTCAGACTGAAAATTAAACAACAGAAAAATATTTTAAGGAAAATGTAAATAAATAATGTAAATATTTTGCTATAGAGAACAAAGAAAAGTTTGATTTTAGGTTTTGAAGTAAGTGTGAAAGTAAGGAAGGAAGCAAGTAAGTAAGTTAGTAAATAAGTATGTAATTATATAAATAAGTAAGTGAGTAAGTAAGTATCTAAGCAAGTGAGTAAGTAAGTATGTAAGTAAGTAAGAAAGTAAGGAAGTAAGTAAGTAATAATAAAATTTGCTAGTAACTAAGTTAGTAAGTATGTAAGTAAGCAAGTATGTAAGTAAGTGAGGAATAAGTAAGTAAATAAGTATGTAAGTATATATATAACTAAGTTAGTAAGTCAGTAAGTAAGCAAGGAAGTAAGTAAGTGAGGAAGTAAGTAAGTAAATAAGTATGTAAATATATAAATAACAAGTAAGAAATTATAGTCGGGCGAGGCCGACCATATAATACCCTACACCTGTTACAAAAATAAAATGTGATTTAGTTTTCATAATAAAGCATTTAAGTTGAATTGCACCTTGCCTTAAATTATACTTAAGCCATTTATTGTTGAATAAAATTGTGGACATTTAAGTCAAATTTTGAAGGGGGATTTGTATAGGGGCTATGGTCAAATGAGACCCTATAATTATAAAATTCATGCGAGTCATCAAGGCTAGTATAGAACTTGGTTTTGCAGCTTTTTGTCGAGATACGAGTATATTAAACATAATTATAAACTTAAAATCCCTATTCGTCGTTTTCAGTTGTATGAGGTCTAGGTGAAATAATGGACCGATGTTAACCATTTTCAATAAGCTTCGCCTCCGGTACCATAGAAGATCATCTGCCAAATTTCATTGAATTATCTTCAAAAATGCGACCTGTAGTTTGATTAAAAGGTTTACAAGCCCTATTCGAGGGTTCAGTTGTATGGGGGCTAGATGAGAAAATGGACCGATGTTAACCATTTTCAATAGGCTTCGTCTCTGGGACAATAGAAGATCATGTGCCAAATTTCATTGAATTATCTTCAAAATTGCAACCTGTAGTTTGATTAAAAGGTTTACAAGCCCTATTCGGGGGTTCAGTTGTATGGGGGCTAGATGAGAAAATGGACCGATGTTAACCATTTTCAATAGGCTTTGTCTCCGGTACCATAGAAGATCATGTGCCAAATTACATTGAATTATCTTCAAAATTGCGACCTGTAGTTTGATTACAAGGTTTACAAGCCCTATTCGGGGGCTCAGTTGTATGGGGGCTAGGTGAAATAATGGACCGATATTAACCATTTTCAATAGGCTTCGTCCCTGGGCCAATATAAGATCATGTGCCAAATTTCATTGAATTATCTTCAAAATTGCGACCTGTAGTTTGATTACAAGGTTTACATGGACGGACAGACGGACGGACATAGCTAAATCGACTCAGAAAATGATTCTAAGCCGATTGGTATACTTTAAGGTGGGTATAGGACCAAGATTATTGTGCGTTACAAACATCAGCACAAATCCAATATACCCTCCCCACTAAAGAGGTGTAGGGTATAAAGAAGTAAGTAAGTGTGTAAGTATGTAAGTAAGTGAGTAAGTATGTTAGTAAGTAAGTCAATAAGTATGTAAGTAAGTGAGTAAGTATGTTAGTAAGTAAGTCAGTAAGTATGTAAGTAAGTTAGTAAGTTAGCAAGTAAGTAATTGAATAAATAAGTAGGTTAGATAGTGTGGAAGTACGTTTATATATAATCTAAGGACCTTAGAGCTCCTATCACCATTATCCGAACTTCACATATCACCTAGAAATAACATATAAGAAACCCTAATATAACTATGAGTCCAAATATGCCAAATTTAATCAAATTATCTTATCAGTAGCGTATGCAAAAAATTACATTGACACATAGACAGACATCGGAAGTGTGGGTCGATTGATACACTTTAAGGTTGGTGTAGGTCCAATAATTTTATTATGGTCTCTATGTAAAACTGTTTCCCTCGTTATTTATTTTTTTTTTTTTATAACATGAATTTCGGAAGGAGTTATTTTTGCACTAATGTTAGCAAAATTAAAATATGCGTTACATTTTTCCCAAAAAACTTATATTGCTTTCTTTAAGTAATGAACGCAATAGTATTGAAGGGTATAAAAATAGTTTATAAAACTTCGTATTACATATTAACATTTTTCTCTCCAACAACTTCTACGAACGACCATTTATAACCTAGCCCTGCGATAGAATATCATATGGTCCGACTATAATTTTCTGCTTGCTTTTTTTAATATTTCTTTGAATATATTTTAATTTCATTCACTTTTTCTATACCCTTCCATATTATTTTTATTTTTTCGTTAAAGAAAATTTAATTTATTTCTAATTTAAATATGCCGGAAGCTTATGAAATTTATAAAAAACAAACAAAATAATCTTGCTAGCCACTGTAAGTTTCTCTATGTAAATGTGTTTTTATTTATTTTAGATAACCATGGTCATATTTTCTGCTATCATTTTCAATTATGCCGGCCGGTCTATTGCTTCCAATGAAATCAACCCCAAAAGCTGAAAATGGAATGTAAGTACATGAAAATAACTTATTATTTGTATGGGTATAAAAAGAGGGGAATATAAAACAATTTTTCTCAAGTTAGGAAGCTTCTATTTGTTATAATATGTGATTATAAATTGAGATCCTTTTCTACATTATGGGATATTTGTGAACAAAAATATATTATAATTCTGTTTCTTTTAATTCCTTTGAAATAAATTGATCACTTTCATTTCAATTCAATTAATTCGTTATTAAATTTATGCCTCATTTACTTAATAAATTTATTAGAATTTTTTTTTTTTTTTGCTACTATTAAAACTAAATAACAAGACAATTATAATTAATTTTTATGAATTTACTGCTTGTTTAATATTACATTTCATTTATTCGTTTATTCGCCACTACTGACCCCATAAATTGAACTCCTCTGGGAGTGATAATATTATTGTATACACAAACACATAATGAATTATTATTTATTATTAAATAAATATGCTTGTACAAATAAAATTAGCTGATGTATTTAAAAAAAAAAAAAGAAATTCAATTTTAAACGATAAGAGTCTTTAAGTTTTAAGAACAAAATTATTTAATATGAAAAAAAATATTTGTGTTCGAATTAAACGACTTTTAAATACTCTAGAGATGGATATTTTAATGTCGATTTATATTGAAAGACAAATTTTATATTGTAACTTTTATTCCACAAGGTTTGCAAATAAGGGGACGAGTTATTTTTTATCGATTAACATACATATGTACATATAATTTGTATATGAATATCAAGTCAGAAAAGTACTGTTCCCTTTTTTATTTTTTTTTTTGTTTAACATAAAATAACTGACAATTTCTTATAACATGTATTTATGGAGGAGTTATTTTTGCACTAATGTTAGCAAAATCAAAATGCATTACATTTCCACCAAAAAACTTATATTGCTTTCTTCAAGTAGTAAACACTATAAAAATGTATGATAATTGTTCCGCAAGTCTTAAATGTGATCAAAACTCTTTAAATATTAAATCAATTACGAAAAAATCATTCAAGTAGTGGCAGTCGTAAAGAAAAGTATTAAAAACACCAAAATGAAATTAGAAAAAATTGGTATCGTGGGAAGGTAAAGTACATAGAATAAACAAAATAAAACACATGGATAAAAATGTAAAAAATTATCTTATAGCGGTCTTATAGGGCGAGCCTGGTCCATGTTATTCGCCTCCGCTGGCTATCAGGTCATGTTATATGATATTTTACCGCAACAACTAACTTCCGCTTTGGAATATATTGAACAAGAATTGCAACGTTTGGAAGAACAAAAACTTCTAAGAGGCAACTTAAATTCTAGCGAACAATTTAAGTGCATAAAAACCACCACCGACATTAAAGAGTTGGTTAAAGATGCCATATTCATACAAGAATGCATACCCGAACGTATTGAATGGAAGAAGTCATTGTACCAACAATTGGATGATATAGTCGAAGCAAAAACAATTATTTCCAGTTCGACGAGTACTTTTATGCCATCGTTGTTTAGTCAAGATTTAAAGCACAAAGAAAATGTAAGGACAAAAAAACAACACTAAAACAAACTCCATATGCAACAGCATATGCTGCATGCAAGCTCTACTGCTCAATATGTTTGTGAAATTCAATATGTTTTTATTTTTCCTTCTTTTTTTTTCTACCGGCTAATAGATTTTGGTATCACATCCCTTAAACCCACCCTATTATATACCTTTAGTAGAAATTGTTCCTGCACCCTGGACTTCTAAGAGTGCTGTAGAATTTACCAAAAATTTAATGTTGGAAATAAAACAAAAACCCGTAACATTAACTCGTGAAGTCTTGGGTTTTGCCACCAATCGCATACAATATGCCATTTTAAATGAAGTGTGGCATTTAATCGAAAATGATATATTAACTGCGGCCGATGTGGATACCGTTATGACTGAGGGTTTGGGTTTACGTTATGCTTTTTTGGGTCCTTTAGAGACGGCACATTTGAATGCTGATGGTATTGCTGATTATGTAAAACGTTTTGGACAGGAAATTTTTAAAGTTAGTGAAACCTATGAACCTATACCAGAAATGAAAGAGGGTGCTACTTTGGAAAAATTGTCAAACCAATGTGAGGAAATGGTTCCCAAGGAGAGATTGGCACTAAGAAGAACTCAAAGAGACGAATTTTTGACCAAGTTAAATGAATTAAAGAAACAATTTGAAAGTTAAGGTAGTTCAAATTAAATATTTCAATAAATTTTAAAATGGAATCTTAAGTAGAGCAAATAAACAGCAGTGGAATACAAAAAAACTCGCCCACTTAAGCCATGTGTTAGAAATTATCATTTATTTTCTGTTAGATAATATTTACTGATAAAAAAAAAGTGGAGTAGTAATGCAAAAAACTCGTCCCCTAATCCATGAACCATTTATTTTTCTTGGTAAAAAAAATGGAAATCTCTGCAAGTATTTAGCAGTTTTTCGAAAAAAATATTTTGCATATTATAATTTTTTCTTTGGTAGTGTAAACGTTGTCTGCACATTTTTAAGTGCAATGTCTCTTCAATAACAAGTATATACTCCACGGTATAAAATATTAATATTAAAATAAAACTATGTATATTGAATATTCATGGAAATGTCATATTAACTCATTGCTCTAAGCTTCATTTCTTCTATATTTTGGCTGAGTGTTCTTTATTTATTATTTTTTTTTTTTAGTTCCTTTAGTTTTCTTGTAAGGAAACTTGAACAACTTGTCAACATTATGCAGTTGAGATATACATTTTTTAATATGCATAATAGAAAATAACAACTTAAAGACATTAAAATAAAGAATCAAAAGATAATTTATGGGAAACAACTCGGTAAAAGGAACTTTTTTTTTTTAAATTTAAACAATAAAATAAAAATATAATCTTGAGTGTTTCGTTTATAGCCAAGAAAACTTTTTAGTCGATATTTTTTTTAATAATGTAGAAAACTCCTCACCCACATAAAAACATGTTACAGACACATTTTTCAATCTTTTAAGATAATTTCAGTTAGTTTTTGGCCTTTTGCCCATCATCATCATTTTAAATGCAATTTTTAGGTAAAGAAATCTAAAGAAAAAACAATATTTCAGCCTTTCTCTTAGCTGTTCTAACAAAGATTTTGATTGTAAATTGCAATTTAGATAAATACATGGCACAAACTCCCTCTATACATATAACAGCAGGAGTACATATACATATGTATGTATATGGAGTAAACTTTCAAGACTTGCAAGCCAATGAGTGAGTGAATGACATCTCTACTACCAAAAACTTATCACATAAACTTTAGATTTTCTTCAGTTTTATATGAGTTTTTTTTTACTTGTTCTATTCTTGGTTTTCACAACTTTTAAAGTTTTAGGCAGAATCTTTATTACCTTTTCTTGCCATTCACTCAAACGACCACAAGAAAAGTTGTATATTTGTAATGGTCAAAAACAAGCAGTTGTTGCAATAGAAGGATATATTGGATAATGTTCATTTTGGTCAAGTAAATATTAGTAAAAAGAAAAAAATCATTTTCTTATAATTTAAGTAAAAATCAAATGGATTCAATTGCAAAAGTTTTTCATTTCACATGACAAATTGTCGCAAGAAAGGTAAACTAAACGAACATAAAATATAATTTAGATTAGAAGGGACTTTAATAAAACTGGACGTTTTTTTTTGGAAAAAAAATGGATAAAAATACATTCCTTCCTATTCTGCATTTCAATTCGAATCTAAATTTTGACCGTTTGCAAATTTGATATTCTGAATTTTGATTCTACTCTGTCACAAAAATAACAATACGGAGTATGTACACACAACCAGCAACAAAATGGAATTGCTTTGTTTTCTTACGAGTCCATCTTTTGTTGGAAGGCGTTCGAACGTTGCGTAACTGAATCCGCAAACCTAATCAAAATGCAGAATATTTGTGATTTGACTATTTTGAGTTGACCAAAATTTTAAGATTCACAAATGTTTAATAAAATAGCTTGTAAATGGCTTCATTTAAAGGGGTTTAAATTGAAAAAGAAGGTTTCTAGGTATATTTTTATCTCAAAAATCGATTTCTTTAGTCAAAGTAATTAAAATTCTTGTTTCTTCATTAAAACACTTTAAAGTTGAAAAGGCTGTTTATTTTCCGATCACTTCTACAATAATCGAAGAATTTTTTAACTTTTTGTAGAACATAATTTATTTTTGTCCAAAAATTAATCACTTGAACCCATTTTTAATTTAACGCATTAACTGACAAGAAAATGTGCAAACATGGCAGCACTTTTACTCAACTAAACAATCTGGCAGCCTTTTTTTTTCATGCAGTAGAAGCGATTACTCGCGTTGCTAGTACTAAAAACATAAAATATAAAACAGCTGGGTGAAGAAAAAAGTTTTAATTTTTTTTTTTTAAGAAAAGTAACAAACAGATATGAAAATTAATATTTTTGCATTGTTTTTAATAATTAGTAAGTCTTTCATTAAAATAATATGTATATTTTATGAAAATAACAATAATTTTTTATATATTTGAAGCAATCTGTGCGACAGGAACTCAAGCAGCCACTAAGAATTCATTTTTTGGCAGCGTCTACAAACTATTTGATTTCTTACAAAAGGATAGTTCCAACAATGCCAGCAATAACACAAAATCCGTTGAAGAAATGACAGTAGACGAATTGGGTGTTTCCAGAGGTCAGTGTTTATATGGTTTTTTGCATTACATCAGCTATAAGGACTCGCAACAATGTCACATGGATGATGAGTATATTTTACACCTACTACCCTCTACAACTGCCTCGGAAAGTCCTCGCAAACCACCCATAATGGTTAAATGTCTGCCGGAGCATCCCTCTATAGTTAATGGCACCAATAAGTTTCGTGTTATGGAAAGTGTGCAGGAAATAGTGGATTTACTTAAGCCTATAGGCAATAATACCAAACGTTATCAGCCTGGTAGCTGTGTTTTGGTATTTTTCTATACTCCCAGCTGTTTTACTTGCTCGTTGGTGGCCATTCCCATAAATGATTTACCGTATGCTTTCAAAACCATACCGGTGGCAGCCATAGATGCCTACAAATTTCCCAGTTTTAATACAGAATTTGGTATAGTGGCTTTACCTACACTTATGCTGTTCCATCAAGGCCGGCCTGTGGTAAAATACCGTGCTCAAGGTAATCTCAATACTTTTGTTACCCGCCATACAGGTCTTAAACCAGCCGAAGTGCCCAAGCATGGCAATCCCTCACCATTACCTTTGAAAGTGCAACGTCAGACAGATTATGTACTTATATTGGCTTGGTTGTTTATTTTTTGCTGTGCTGGTTTTTATTTCTCAAAATCACTGTTATTTAAACAAATTGTGGAAATGATTAAGCGCAACTGGAGAGAATCTGAAGCTCAGCTGGAACATTGAGTTTTGGAGTTTGCGGTTATTAGTTAAGGACTACATTTTTAGATTGGAAGTAAAGTATAAGGTACGTATCATAAAACTGTTTGAAATATTTGTATGAAAAAGGAACGAATTACCGCATGCTGCGTATCGGTTTATCGCAAAGAAATTGACGTAAATGTAGTAGATTTCTTGCTCGATAACGAATTTGATCGCGAAAGTGACAATTTCGTCTGTAATATGTGAAGGAAATTGGTTTTTGAAACACCATTTGAAAACATTTGTCACTAATTTCATAATACTGGGATTTCTTTCCCATTTCAAATGTTGCAGTATTTGTAAGATCTGCAAATTTGAGTCAGAACTTCAGAATATATTGAAAATTGTAGTACGGGAACAGTAAAATTTGCAAATTTGATAAGTATTGAAACATAGTTATTGATTTATAAAGATCAGTCATACATTCTGATGGTGATGGTTTCAATTCCATATTTAATATTCGAATTACTGCTTACGTGATCAAATAAAATTTATGGTATTTTTCCTTTTTTTAGAGGATGTCATTCGTTGTCGAACAAGAATCTAGTATAGTTTAGTTTAATTTCGATACGAAAGCTTACTCGAACACATATATAATACCACTTTTGTACGAAGTGGACAGTCCTGAAAACAACTTGAAAATATCGAATTTCATTATACCATTTAACATTTTTTGATTTCCTTCATATTATTGTATATTTCTACATTTTTACCAGCATAATATATAAATTAATTTTAATACATCTTTATATTTTAGGTTAAACTGGTTGTAAGATAAGTTCTCGAAGGATGGAAGAGCAAATACGCATCGAAGAGCAGCAAAATTGTTATAAAATTATGATTCACATCATCTTTAGTCGAAAATAAGTTCCATTCATTCCCATATTTGGTATTTCTGCTACCAGAGAAAAAAGCACCACCTGCGACAGCTTTCCACAACGTCAATGAGTGTATAAACAAATCCAATTTCTGCTGGATCGTGTAATTCAGCCAGGAACTACGGCAGAAATCGACAACCATTATTTTTTATTATTGTTATATTGTATGCAACACGTTTTGTAAAATTAGCTTTAAAATTATGCACATATTTATGTAATTCAGTCCAATACTATTCAGATTTGCCCGTTTATTATTGAGTACGAAAAGGATGTACTGTAGGCGCCACAAATTTGAAAAAGTACTGGAAAATATCATTTATATACCATTTAAAAACAAAAATGTATACCAATGCAACAAGAATTTACAGCCCCTGTTCCAGAAATAGCTATAATTGTTGAAAAAACATCAAAATTACACATTTGTAGTAGCTGGAACAAATTCATTGTATCAATTTCATTGTATTTTTCATAAAATGTATGAATAAAATAAAAAAATATTTAATATATCCATTAAATTGCACTAAATTTCTCGTTTCATTTAATACCCCCTCGTTAAAATATTTTTTTTATGTATGGGACACCCTAACTACGAAATTTAGCCGATTTCATAAATTTAAAAATTTTGGCAAAATACCAGGCTAGCAGAAATGACTAGTAGGGTTATTTTTGAAATTTTTTAATTTTACCGCCTTAAGGTATGCCTTGAAAATGCCGGTTTATTTTTTCACCTCAAATTATTTATATGCAAATCCCTAAAGTATGCCTTCATTTGCTGGCAATTAAAATGCACCATACAAAATTTGCCACGGTCTTTTCTCCACTTTATCTTGAGGTTTTATTTAATTTTTGTTTTATTCAAGAAACATTTTAGATACATTTTGTTTGTTTTTGTTTTGTTTAAGAGATTTTTCATTATAATTATTACTTGTTTGCTTTTTTTGTTATTTTTTATTACATACTACATTACTTTACGATATTGTTTTATTACGTTTAAATAAAACTAAAATAGAACATAAATGAAATTGAATTTTTTAATTTAAAGGACTTGAATTTTGTAAAAAACATAAAAAGGAAATCAAATTAAATTGAAAATTCCATTACAAGAATATTGTTATTAAAAAGAAACTTAAAATATATAAAAAATAATATTAATTATAAATTTGTATTGAAAAAAAGAAAGATTTAAAAAATTCAATTTTAGAAAAATTCTTTGCCAACTAACACGGCCAGCCATACCAACAAAGACCAAAAGTTTTGTTTGTTACAACAATCATACTTGGAATTTATCTTGCGTACTTTCTTTCTCTCGGACTCATTCACACAGTTGAAAGAATTTTCTTGAGATATTATTGTAGTAAAACTAAACTAAATGTAATTTTTATGATAAAATAAGGTAAATAATATTAATAATTTTGTCCATAGTTAATTAATAAGTAATCCTAATATAATTTTCTGTTCGTTCCCAAAACAAATCTTAAGAAAAACATGGAAGTTTTTCTTTTTTGCAATTTCTTAAACTCTTGGTCACATTTATTTGGAGTTGCTGTCTTCCTCCCGGGGTTGTTGCTGTTGTTGTTGTGACGGAGAGACAGATGTTTGATTATTGCTGTTAGCAGAAGTAGTAGTTGTTGTATACTGTTGTTTTGTTGCATGTTGTTTAGGACGATGCTGATGGTGGTGGCTGTGGTGATGATGATGGGAACGTCTGGCTGCCGAGCTATTATAAGGATGTGGATGTACGCTGTAAATTTCAAAAATATATTTTTATTATTGTATTTTAACATATTGTTATAGTTTTATATAAAAACATTATAATAAAAGGAGTAGTATTAAACATTTAGGAGTTTAAAATTGTAAAGAGAAGTTAATTGAATGAAAAATTATATAAATTTGAATAGTAAATCAATAATTAAATGATTATAGCATGGGTAACAAATAAAACTGTCTCATGAAAATGTTATTGTATGACATAAACAAAATAAACAAAAAATTTAAGGCATTTTTAACAAAAACAGTGCATGCATTTGTTTAATAACTAACAGTCGTTTGTGAATTTTCTCGCTTTAGTTTACATATACAATATGCTTTTAGTATAAACTTAAAGGGTCGCAAGAAGTTAATTGTATTAAAAAGGATTTTTTCTACTTTTAAAATTTATTTTACAAAATTTAACAACTTTTAAAGATTAATTTTCAATTGATCTAGATTTGTTTGATTTCACACTTCAAATTTAGAAAAAGTTATGTTACAGACAACTTTTCTATGAAAAAGTTGCCCTGTTACAGACAACTTTCCTATAGAAAAGGTTGCTCTATCGCAGACAACTTTCCCTTAGAAAAGGTTGCTCTGTCACAGACAACTTTCCTATGGAAAAGGTTGCTCTATCGTAGACAACCTTCATATGGAAAAGGTTGCTCTATCGCAGACAACTTTCCTATAGAAAAGGCTGCTCTATCGCAGGCAACTTTCCTATAGAAAAGGTTGCTCTATCGCAGACAACTTTCCTATAGAAAAGGTTGCTCTATCGCAGACAACTTTCCCATAGAAAAGGTTGCTCTGTCACAGACAACTTTCCTATGGAAAAGGTTGCTCTATCGTAGACAACCTTCATATGGAAAAGGTTGCTCTATCGCAGACAACTTTCCTATAGAAAAGGCTGCTCTATCGCAGGCAACTTTCCTATAGAAAAGGTTGCTCTATCGCAGACAACTTTCCTATGGAAAAGGTTGCTCTATCGCAGACAACTTTCCTATGGAAAAGGTTGCTCTATCGTAGACAACTTTTCTATAGAAAAGGTTGCTCTATCGCAGACCAATTTCCTGTAGAAAAGGTTGCTCTATCTCAGACAACTTTCCTATAGAAAAGGTTGCTTTATCTCAGACAACTTTTCTACAGAAAAAGTTGCTCTGTTTAAGACAACTTTTGTGTATAAAAATAGGCTTTATTTTATATAATCAAATACAGCCCAATGTTATTTCTATAAACTTTAAAGAAGTGTACAGCTAGTTGTCTATTTAAGTATTTTGTCGAGTACACTTTCGTACGAAATATAGAAATATAAATAAATAATGTATATAATAAATAAAATGATTTATAAAATGTCATGATTATGAACTCAATTTTAAAGTAAATATATATATATAAAATTATTAAATTCGAAAGAAGCCATTGTTTCATTGTTATAAAGCTACCACCCGTAGTCGCCGTCATCATGTTTTATGTTCTATTTTTAATTTCCTCATTTCATTTTAAAACATTAAGCAAACCACAAATTAAAATGAAATAAATAAACGAAACACAAACAAACATCGCAGGAATTAAATAAATAATATAATACACATATGAAGATTTGAAGTTAATTAGACGACGCAAACACACACATGTTCCTTTTTAAATGTAAATGTAGAAAAGACACACGCCATAATTTATAAATGTTGTAAATAATTTAAGCATTTAAATCCAATGATGGAAACATATTTACAGATTTGTACAAAATATTGATGATGTCAATAAAACCAATGTATATGTAGTAAAGTAAAGGAAGGTGAATGGATTAGGAAGTTTTATGCAGGTAAATTATGTGGATATGATTAAGAAAACTAAACAAAAATCTTACACGTAGACCCAGGTACGTTGTTGCTTAAGAATTTTCACTAGATGGTGGTGGTTGGTGAGAGACAGAGAGGAGAAGAGAGAAAAAAATCGTTTTGTGGACCAGAAAAAGGTAAAACGTATTCGTTTCTTTGTTAGAAATTATCTATGATGCACGTTGCCTTTGTTTTATCATTTGATATCTATGCGATGAAATTCTAAAACTACTTGTATAATAAACATGTGTGGAGTATATGGATGGATGGTGGTAGTTATTTTGCTATATGTCGTAGTAATAATATTAAGCTGAACGCATTATTTCAAAACATTATCATATATTTTTCTTGTGGTTTTCTGCAATACATTATCGGGTTTCATTCTTCGCGATCGTTGTTGGTTGGTTTTGCTTTAACATTTTATTATCGTTTTATTTTTTGATTGTGTTTACTTGCGATAGAAACGTGGGTTATATAAACGCCAATCTCTAAATAGAGAGAAATTTGGATTTGAGATTTAATAATGATGTTAAATATGATTGGAATTGTTTGGTTTTTGAGATATGGTTTTGCAAAATTTTTATAAAAATAAATGTTTTAAGGTTTTAGTAAGGCGCTCAGGCATAAAGCGATTAGCCAACGAAATCTAAGTAGTTCTAATAATGTATTAGGAAATATTCCATTCTTTCACATATTTAGCAAAAATTGTTTAAATATTTCAAAATATTTTGAAAGATTTAAAGAATTAAAAGTATTTAAGTAAAGCTTTAAGTAATATTAAGAAAAATGTTGCTTTTGCGCAGTAATATTTTTTTTAGCAAAAAACGCTTTTAGGTGATGAAAATAGACAATTTGTTTGATAATTGTTTTTTGTTTGTTAAGGTAAACACACAAACCTTGGCGTAGATGCTGTACTGTGGCTGTGAATTGTTGGTGTTGTAGCTAAGGGCGAAGATGGTGGCGTACGCAGAGGTCTGCGTGCAGAGGCTCCTGTCAAATGATGACTGCCACGGTAAGTCGAACGTCTGGGAGTTGTCGATAAATACGGATTGTTATTGACACTGCTACTGCTGCTTGTCGTAATCGTGGGTGTTGATGATGTAGACATTGTTGTAGTCGAGGACCGAGCATTTATATTATTTCTCGACGTAGACGATGGCGACGACGGCGACATTTTGGTAGCCGAGGAAGTAGTAGACGTACTCAATTTAGAAGTAGAGCTGAATGATGAATTTTAAAGAAAAATATTGTTTTGTTTCATTCACATTTAAATTGGAGTATGTAAAAAGAGTTATTTAGATGATGCGATTTTGTGTTTTTTGTGGAAACCAAATAATTAGAAAAATTATATTTAAAACAAATGTATAAATTGATGAATGATTTCAAAAGAAAATACTTGATATAAAGAAGTTTTTAATGAAGAGTTACTAGATTTTAAAAAGAGGGGTTGTTATTTGAATAATAAAAAATAAAAACTTAAGAAAAAATCTATAATAATGTTATTTTTAAACTGAAAAATTATAAATTTGAAAAATAGTTATTTCCGCCTACCTCTGAGTGTTTTTTAGGGTTTTGGATTTAATTATTTTAAGTTTTAATTAGTATTGTTTGTTGCTGTTAAGATTTTTTCGTAAGTATTTCGTTAGTATTTTTAATTTAAGCGCATTTTCTTTTTAAAAGATTTTATTTATTTAGAAGAGAGATCGCAAGTAGCTGGGAGTGTTTTTGGTTTTTAATATTTATACGCTTTAACTTTTACTTTTAAGCAAGTATTAAGTGTTTTTTATTTAATAATGATTATATCTGCAAAAAGATCAAATATTTGTAATTGAACATTTATTTCACTTATTAAAAACAAAAAAATTGAAGTCAAAATGAGGAGTATTGTAAAAAAAAATTGGAAGGCGAGCTTTAGTTCTTTGAGTTAAAAAGGAGTCTATAGACAAAATTATAACAAAATTTTAAGCCGCAAATACTTTATACTAAGTTGTTAATACAATTTATATGGTTTGTTTTAATTTTGTCTGTAGTTTCCTTTAACTTATGAATTAGCTAAATAAATTCTGTCTTAAAACAGTCTATCATTTCTTTTTGTTTCACAAAGTGCGTTTTTAGCTAAATAAATTAAATGTTAAGCTTTTTCTTTTGCTAAAGCTTTAAAATTAATAATTTAATTTATATTAAGGACTTCATATACAAAAAACAATTTTGACAAATAAACAAAATAATGAAAATGAAAATATTTACAATTATTAACACAAAAAATGCCCTTAAACTTTAAGTTAAACAAATAAAGACTTACCTATTTTGATGTAATTGAGTTGATGGTGGTTGGGATGGTGCTGGTATAGCTGGCATATGTCTACGATGTTGTGAAGATGATGACGAAGGCCTTTGGACATGAGGAACCGTTTCAATAACATCATCGTCATCATCCTCAATTTCTTCGATGGTAAGTGTTTGTTGTGGTGGTGCTACTGGCGCGGCAGCACATATAGCTCTGGCCCCCATGCGTCCAGCGGGACCACGTGCTTTTGTTGTAAACTCACGATCAAAATCTTCTGCTTCATCTTCATCTAAATTAATGAATTCTTGATGTTCTTCCAATTGACCCGAACGTAAATCTTGTTCTTTTTCAATAATATGAGCACGATCACCGATATGATGACCAATAGCCATTTTTTTAACACCATTAACTGAATCCTGTACAGTACGGCGTGTTTCGCGTATGCCACCTGGTCCAGTTTTTGTGCTGCTAGTAGCCTGATAGATTTGTGGACGCCCGTCCGGGCCAGAGGACATGGTTATGACAGAACTTGAACAAAATGCTGCACCGCCATTATTGCCAATGTCTAAAATTTAAGGTTATAAATTTGTAATATAATATTTATAAGTTACGATAAGGACTGCATATTATTAAATTATCTGGTTTGGAATCTATTTAAAATTGTTTATAATTTTTGTTTACAATTTTTTGTGGACAATTTTATGTCTCTTTTTAGAGTTGTTTACTTTTAAACTGTTTAATAAGTGCTTTTATTACAACTTACCTGCAGTTAGTAAACGATTCATATTGGGCATGGCAGGAAAACCAAATAAACCACCCATGGGATGAGGATTTTGACGTTCCATTAAAGCATTTTGTTGGAAACCGCCATCAAAATTGGTCAACATATTAAAGGGATCGGGCATAAACGAATTCATCAAACGGTTCATAGAACGCATCTGCATATTCATAGCATTCATGTGATTTCTGAAAAACAACAAATATAATTAGCAAAGATCTCTTAAGAAAAGCAAAAACAACTAACATTATATTGTTAACTATAACAAAGGGATGTTGAAAAATAACTACATCTAGATTAGGCTTAGCTTTTAATATCGATTTCTTTTTCTTTCTTTTATCAAGAGGCATTTTAAAGAACAGAAAATTTCAAAAATTCAAATAACAAAAGAAAAAAATAAATATGACAATTCTATAAAATAAAAACCATTTTCATTAATCATCAAAAACAATAAAATTTCTTGAATTTTCCAAACAAGTGTATTTCCCTTTTTATTTTTTTCGAAAATTAACCAATTATTGATTATTTTCATAACACCTTATGTGGTGGGCCAAGAGTGGGGGTAGTGCAGAGCAGGCTTTACATAAAAAGCAAAAAAATAAACCCTTATGCAGCACAACCAACTACACCTCATTGTAATGGCCATACATTTTTCATTGAACAGATAGATATTTAACAATTTAGGTTTATTTCTCCTTTTCAAAATCACCTAATAACTAATTTAATTTTCGCTTTTTTGCCTACAATTAACTAGAAAATTTTCCACGCCCCAAATACGATAAAAACTAAAAAATATATAACATATACACATTTACATACGATTTTTTCAATAGCTTTTAACAGTCTTCTCTACCACTTATTTTTTTTTTTTCTTCTTCCATTCCAACTTACCCAAAGATGTCATCATCGAAATCTCCCATTAATGAACCAAACAGCGACATATTGTTTATATTTATGTTTTAACACTGTTTAAATGTAAATTATATGCTTGTAATTGCAATTCACTTTCAATTAAAATAGTTTGCACAATTTTTTTGTAAATAATTCAATGTTTTATCGTATGGTGTGTTTTTTTGCTTCTGACTTGATTGCGTTTGATTGAAGTAATGATGAAAATTCTACAAATTTCCTTGGAAAATACAGAGGTAATATAGGAAATTACAGTGGTTGAAAAGAGCTAGCTATAGAAATTGCACAATTATGTGAAAACACTATAGTAGCGTTTATAGAGACTCGAAACGAGACTCATATTAAGTGATGTTAACATTTTTGTTTTTTAAAAACCCGCTTAATATGAACAAGCATAATAATCTCCATAATATAAATTTTGTTTCAAATCTTTATTATTTTTTTAAATTTTAAGTTATAAATTTTAAATTACACTACTTTTCAGATAATTTAAAGATCGTATTTAATGTCATAACTCAGAAAATATTGTTTGAATGTTTTGATAATGAACTATTTTTTTAAATCATAAAATTCAAAATACTAAACCAGATGTAGATAGTAGATGTGGATAGAATGGACTTTCAGACCACATGTCAGACAGATTTTGTAAAAAAGGTGTATTCATGCGGTTCTAAGATCCCAAATATGGCAAAAAAAACTGATGTTTTAGACACGATATCCGATGTTATTGTAATTAAGCCGCGGTACTACTATGAACTGCATTTTTAAACGCAAAATTTTTTATGAAACATAGTTTAATTGGCATTATTGTTTCCTATTAATAAAAATACACTTGAAGAAAAGTCTAGAAATAGATAACGTTATATATCAGAGATTAATTACAATTAAATCCGCTCTCGAAAAACAACGGACGACAAAACTGATCATTTGACGTTTAAATAAAAATACCAGAAAGATTGATTTGACTTTCATGACAAAGTGGGAAACAAATGGGAAAGGCAATTTTTTGTGCGAAAAGCATCAACGATTTAAAGTCGAGATCAAACGTAAATATTTTAATATTTACAAATGTTTAAAAAAATATATTTTTTAGGTTTATTTATAATATTAAATAATAATGCAATTTTTTGGCATTTTTTGTTTATATTACTTGTCGTTATCGTCCAAATATTTTTTGATTTATTTTCTCCTAAATATGCACAAGTATGATTTATTAACAGTTTATTTTAAAGTTAAAACATCGTAAATATAAAAATAAATGTTTTAACTCCAATAGCTGCGTCACATGGACAAAGACACCAATCGACCAATAACTCTATAAGATAAGATTTATTTTGCATTTTTACAGGCACATTTTAGAATTTTTTCCCTTTCTATAATTTTTGTCTTATCTACAGTCGTCGTTTAGGAAAATTTATGATCATTTAGGAAATTGGTAAAAACATTTTTTGCTATAAAATAATAAGTGTTTTTTCTTAAGATCCATAGAGTTGTGAACGATTTCAAAAAGTCATAATGTATCGCGCTTTCATTGTTTTAACTGTTGTGGCTACTTTGGCTCAAGGTAGTGTAATCAAGCCAAGAGTTCCAGAGTTGGATGGTCGCATTGTTGGTGGCGAGGATACTACTATTGATAAATATCCCTATCAAGTGTCCGTACGTCTGTTTGGCTCCCACATTTGTGGTGGTAGCATTGTTAACAATCGTGTTGTAATAACTGCTGCCCACTGTATATATTCCTTCTTGGGCGCCAGCTCCTATAGCGTACAATATGGTACTACTGTCGTTGGTGGTAATAACAATGTTGTAGCAGCTGAACGTATTGTCAAGAATGAAAATTATGATGGCTCTGCTATCAACAATGATGTGACCTTAATTTTTTTGGCCTCTGACATTCCCTTGGGTGCTACTGCCAAGCCCATTCAATTGGCTTCGCAAGTTCCTGCCGCTGGTACTCCTGCTGTTGTTTCCGGTTGGGGTACTTTGGAGGAAAATGGTGCAGCTGCTTCCATCTTGCAACAGGTGCCTGTTGTTATTGTCGATCCAGCCGTTTGCCAAAAGCAATACAGTGGTGTTAACGAAATTACTGAAGCGATGTTGTGTGCAGGTGTCTCTTCTGGCGGTAAGGATGCTTGTCAAGGTGACTCTGGTGGCCCACTAGTAGCAAATGGAGAATTGGTTGGTATTGTTTCATGGGGTGTAGGCTGTGCCCGTCCTGATTACTCTGGCGTTTACAGTAATGTTGCTTATTTGAGCAACTGGATTCAATCTAATTTGGCTTAAATGTTCGCTCTTCTTTTACATTTACGATAAATAAACAGTTTGATCAACTTAATTAATATATTAATTCTTTTAATTAAAAAGTGTTGTTTTCGTAATTTATGGATTACAAGCGACTGACCACAGAGCACATAATTTTAAATTAAAAAAATCAGAAAGTCTGACAAAGTTTCGCTAAGAAAATTAAGTTAAATCGGAATAATGATTTTTATTCAATAATTATGCAATAAAAAGGGATTTTATAAAGTAAATTTATAAAAAATACACAATAAAGTGATTTTATTTCATAATATTTAACCATAACCTCATTTATGATTAATGTATAAAAGATTAAAAAGTATTATTATTGTTATTTTTAAAAAAATGTGGTACTTAAAAGCTAATATTTAAATTTGTTTTTCAAAAAATTTGTTCGTTAATTTCATTATAATCACAATTTGTCAGATATTTGTTCTTTAAGGGCCAACTTGAAATGCTTTTTTTACAGGTACTCTGCAGCATTGTCCAAAATCCATTGAGTATGATAAGGCACACTAGAGTAAACACCAGGGAAACCATCGCGAGCACAACCCATACCCCAAGAAACGATGCCAACCAATTTACCATCAACTACCAAGGGACCACCGGAATCTCCTTGACACGAATCCTTGGTAAAATCTTCAACTCCGGCACAAACCATTTCCTCAGTAATAGTTAAACTTTTAGCAGCATATTGACTATTGCAATATTCAGGATCGATTATAGTCAACTGGACCATTTGTAAATGATTTTGCATATACTCAGCATTTTCATCATCTTGTCCCCAACCCGTTACCGTGGCTATAGAGCCCGCTTGAAGTTTATGCTCGGCCAAAGGTATTGGTTGGATATTAGGGGAGTAAACCAACTGCTCATTTAATATTATAAGACCAACATCATTAAGATGGGCCTTTTTGTTATAACCCGGATTATAGATCAATTTGGCAACTGCTAAGGCGGGTTCTTGATCTATAATCGAAGATTTACCGGCCACTATAAGTATAGTCGAAGCATAGCGACCCTTAATACAATGGGCCGCAGTTATGATAACACGAGGAGCATAAATAGAACCACCACAAATATGTATCAATATATAACTGTATAAACGCACTGAAACTTGATAGGGAAATCTTTCAATAGATGTCTCTATGCCACCAACTATGCGACCATCTTTATTATTATCCACTGCACTTGGCACTACGTAGCCCTGTAGGCCTACAAAAAGAGAAAGTACTATCAACGCTGTTAAACTGTTACCGTTACACTTCAACATTTTGAAAAGAAATAATTGTTTAAAAAACTTTTGATCGACTTTATATACTACCAACAGCAGCAATATGGATAATCGTTAATTTTTAAAAGAAATTTGTGAAAAAAAAGCTGAATAATCGTATATTATCAAATAGTAAGTCGAACAAAGTCTCAAAAAAAAATTCGCGCAATTATTAAACTAGCTAAAGTTTATATGAACTAAAAAAACTTATCTTTCTTTAAATTTGTTTATTTTTGGTTGAAGGAAACTAAATTTCTCTTTAATCTCTAGACATAACAAACAATATAGATTTGTGATTTTAATAGATTAAAACTTAAAATAGGACCCAAAGCCATTAAATTTTTGAAACACTTTTTCTCCTTTAACTTTTTAGAAACTGCGTTGTAGTTTTTAGAAATTACCTATTGAACACCCTATATTTATTAGTTGATATCCCCAATAAGGCGTTTTATCAGAATTATTTATATAACATAATGAGTTTATATCCATTATAAACATTTCGGTAGTCTTTTTACTTTAAAATGAAAAACCTATAAGCAATAATAACAAATTATGGTAAAAAGATAAGAAAATAACAACAAAATTAGTAGCAAATTAAAAAAAAAAACTATATAATTTTAAAAATACAAAATCTTGGCTACTGTTTTCTTCCAATTAGGAGCTGGTACACTGATTCTTATAGATTTATATTTATGTTGCTAATTATGAGTATTTCTTTTCTATCGATAATATTAATAAAGCTTTTATATGTTTTATATGAAATACAATTACTTATCAATGTTTTCACAAACTTTAGTTTGAATTTAACTGATTATTTTATAAATTCAAAAGAATTCCCTAAATGACTCAGGTAAATAAACTAAAAAGAAACTTTTTTATTCGACACGATTATCTGCAATTTGTTTATTATTCATTTGATTTGTCATGAGTATAGCTGGTCTAGACAAAATATTTTTCTTAATTAAAATATATCTATTAAATAATAATACTTTGATGATAATATGTACTTAGATTTAATAAGTTGAAGTGCGAAACAAGGGTGAAGAATCTTTGCAATCTTAATCAAAAGTAATTTAAATGTTAATAACACAGGCTAACTAATTTTTTAAACTAGATGATAAATAATACTTTTCTAAAGGATATTAAGCTGCACGGAGTACGAATCTGGACTCAGAATTTCTCAATCCCATTAAGATTTCCAGATATCATGTTCTAAAATTTAAATAAAAAACTCATTTCTGGTCATATTTGAGACGTGAAGAAATCCTCATTTATAAAAACTGTTATGTGGTATGTAAGTCCAATCTCTTGACTTTAAAATAAAGTTTTAACCTCTTTTATATATACTTCCTTTTTCGAAATAAAGCTTGAAGCAACCATTAGGATTCAGCGCAGCTCAATCCTTTAGGTAAGTGTATATTGGTCCTTGGGTTTCGACTTTCTAAAATTTAAACGATTTCTGAAGAATTCCTCAAAAGAGGGACGTGGAATCTTAATCCAAATTTAGATTCTCTTATTTACAAGGAATTAATATATTGTGAAGGTGGAGTTAATATAGGATCTGGGAATAGATGTTCTTCATTTCATACAAAATAGTTTCAGGGAAACTAAACTAAATTTAAATCTATCCATGATATCATATTGTTAATAGTTTTCGTCCTCCATTGAAAAATTTGTATAACTACTGTACAGATCGACTATAATACTATAGAGCAGTCACGAGCAAAACTGAAATTCTAATGCACGCGTGCATAGGCCAAGAAATTCTGCTGACGCTTTGTTGACACACCTACACTATAAGCTTGTGTGTATTAGTGTGTCTGTGTTTTACTAAAATGACCACTTGTTTGTTGCTTTGTTACGATCTCAGAGATCAAAATCAAATCAGTTGCTGTTCAGCTTTTGTAGAAGCAAGATCACGTTGCGGATTTTTTTATGCTTATGATTTTTTCTCTTTTATTACACCTAGCAAAATGTTTGATATAAATTGGGAAAATGATTTCTTTTTTATAGAAAACATGGACGGTGAGGCACAATGCGTCGTATGTTATAAAATTATATGTAGAAAAGCTTTATTTTTTTTGAAAAGGCATTATGAAACTTGCCATGGACCCTTAAATGACATTAAAGTTGTTGCAATTAAAAGGTTAACCGATCAACACATTGGTGACTTATTGCGTATTAAGGAATATAAAGGAAACATTGATTTGGATAGATTAGTTGAACTTTAAATTAAGTTCAGTTAATATCTCGGTAATATCCCTTAAAAGTTCGAAATCGAATAGAAAGTCGTGATTTTCTTAATGATATTTCAGTAGTTTTATTTAATACTACTTTTTAAAAATACTACTACTTTTCTTAAATGAAAAACTCTTTCCCTTTATTCCATTTTTGTTTAAAATGCCCAAAAGTTCATGAGTTTTTCTCGTCGTAAAAAGTATTTGCAATAGAAAACAAATTTCAAAACTTTTCTCAGTGTACCACCATTTTGTTATAACGTGCAGTCATCTCTCTGCTGCTTAACGCACAAAAATACACATGGTGGTATATGTTTGCCCATGACTGCTATAGAGCAATCGATTCTGAGTTTGCTTAAACATGAGTACCACAACCAACTTAAAATCCACTTTACCAAAACTAAAATTTTTTAAATCCCCCTTAAAATATGTAAACTTTTTTAATAACAATAAATCAGCTGTTAATTTCAAAGCCCTGTTAAAGATAAGAAATACTGTTAAAATTATAGTTATTAATTTAATACACTTTTAAACAATCTAAGAAAACCACAATTTCAGCAAATGTTTTCTTTGAAAATCTTAAATATTTAACAAATAATAAATCTTATATTTATAACCCTTTTGAAATAAAACAAAATTTTCAATTGATAACACACAGCAAAAAAACAGAATTTTTCGCCAAAGATATCGAAAGGAAAATAAAAACAAACTTAAAGATTAAATTTTGATTTACTAACCCTTTCAATTTAATCAAAAAATATTATTGTTAAAAAAGTATATAGTAGTGGATCCAATAAACATATAAATATCATTGTTTAACACAAAAATTTTTTAGTTTTTAAAAAATTTTCCACCAAAAAATGTTTAAACTCTTGGCAGTTGTAGCGGTACTTTTGGTACCAGGATTGATGGCTGATATTCAGTCTATGGTACCCCTACCCGATGGCCGTATTGTAGATGGTGACCCCACCCATATTAGCAAATATCCCCATCAAATTTCTATGCGTTACAATGGCAGACATCGTTGCGGTGGCAGTGTTTATGCGAGCAATGTTATAGTTAGTGCAGCCCATTGTGTAGCCGGTGGTGTGGATGCCAGTAAATTGAGTATTGTAGCTGGTTCCACATACTTAAATAACGTTACCTGGGAATTACCCGTTAACAAATATATTATCCATGAAAATTACAAGACATCCAACAACGACTATGATGTCGCTATCTTGACTTTGAAGGGTCATTTCCCCTTCAATGAGTTTATACAACCTATTGCTTTGGCCAAGTCTAGACCTGAAGCTGGTACTGAGGTAACTGTTACCGGTTGGGGTACTTTGACCGAAGGTGGTAGCATTCCTAATCAATTGCAAGAAGTCCATATCAATTATGTGGAGAATAGTGTTTGCAAAAAATCATATCCTTTGCAGTTAACCGATCGTATGTTGTGTGCTAGAGTTACTGGTGGTGGTAAGGATGCCTGTCAAGGAGACTCTGGCGGCCCTTTGATCCTTAACAATGAATTATTGGGTGTTGTTTCATGGGGCATTGGTTGTGCTCGTAAAACTTTCCCAGGTGTATATGCTTCAGTGCCCCAACTTTATCAATGGATTGAGGAAACTGCTAAAGTAAATACTAAAGAATATGCCTTTTTGTAAATATAATAAATTTATTGTGTAAAATTTATATTAAAATTTTAAAAAGTTTAAAGTAGTTTCAATAATGAGTTTGAACTTCAGTTTTGGTTCGAGCAACTTCTATAGTCACTTTTACTAATTTTGCTAAACAATGGAAATAAGGCCAAGGAATGCCTATTCCGAACCCTGCAGATTGGTATTGTCCACTTTTTTTTATAAAAACCTAAATAGTTTTATAATTTTTTACCGGTTTTATTTTATCATTCTGATTATCAAAGAATCGAAATGTATAATGAATTACCTTTTCTTTTTAAAATTTGAGGAACTTTTCTGAGATAAGAAAAGCATTAAAAAACTAGAGCATTAGTTCTCATAGTTTAACGAAATCGTTAGCAATAAATTATTTAACTAGTCTATAATTTATAGTATAGTACATTTTAAATAAACTTATTCATACTTGACTCAAGTCGAGCCGTTCTAAAACATTTACTTTCCAGATCAAAAGTATTTTTTTCATAAAAGTGTTAAACCTTAAAAGCATAAACACAAATCATTTTACTTCGATGATTAAATGATGTCCGTCTTGCCGATCTTAATTTCTTACTTAAAGATATTATAAATAAATGTGATCAATGTATCTAAATAAGGCCTATTAGCATGAAAACTGTCAATATATTGTTACGATAAAAAATAAACAGACATATAGCGGTAAATGTTTTATAAAATTATTTATTTTAATAATAAATTTACATTTTCGTTTAATTTAAGCATATTGTTGAATCCAATTTCTCAACATTACAACATTTGTATAAACTCCCGGATTATTAGGGCGGGCACAACCGTAACCCCACGATACAATACCCACCATTTCATTATCCACCAACAAGGGACTACCAGCATCACCTAGACAAGCATCTACACCACCTTCCAAATAACCGGCACAAATCTCAGTATCCTTGACATTAGTCCAAAAATAGGTCTCTTTACATAAATTCAAATCCATAATAGGTACTTGAACCGCTTTAATATCTTCTTCGAAATTCACTACATTTTCGTTTAATTGACCCCAACCTGCAACCACAGCCTTCTTACCAGCAATAGGCACTTGAGTAGCCAATTTAACAGGAGCAATGGTAAGGCCATTAAATTTAAGATCCAACGATAAATGTAAAAGAGCAATATCTATATCGTTATTTTCATGTAACGTAATTTTATCCACCAAATAAACTTGACCATCTTGAGCAGAAGTAGTACGTTTTGAGGTACCAGCTATAACTTGAGTACGTTGTACACTGGCGTCTCTTACACAGGAAGCGGCAGTTATAATAACATTCTGGGAATATATAGTACCACTGCAATAATGCTCATAAGTACAAGCATCACAAAATCTGCGGCGTATTGAAACCTCAAAAGGGAATTGGGTGATGTGAGATGCCTTAAAATCACCCACGGTACGTACATTTGCGGCTTCGTTTTCAACGAAATGTAAAGCCAATATTAGGGCTGTTATATAAATACAAATGTTCATGGTTTCGGAAAAAGTTTAGAAGTCTTGCAGGGAACAGCTTTCAATAGCAACTAAATTTGTATATTGGTTTAGTTTGATTACAGAGTTTATACCTCTTTTACTTTATTTAGAGATAACTTGTCTATATCATATATTAAATTGATATAGTTAACCGATTAACATACAAATGTATGGGCCATAACAACTGATAGATAGGGGTATAAAAAGATTAAGATATTTTTGGAATGCAAGAGTACCAATTGAAATTGAACTTTAAATGAGAGGAGTATTATTCGCATTAAATTACTCTTAAAATTTTAAATAATACTTAGTAGGGTATTCAAACGTTTATCGATTGATAATCGATTATTGAAGAAAAATATGGATGATCACAAAATAATTTACAATCGATATTAATTTTCTCTGGGTATTTTACAAAAAAAAATCGATTATTGTAGAAAATATGAATTTCAATTTAAATGCGTTTTAACGAAATTATAAGCCTTTTTGAATTAATAAATAAAATAAAAAATTGTCCACTTTTGAAGGAAAATATTAGTGATCACAAAATAAGCTCCTTTTTTAATTTAAACCCATTTTGACAAATTTATAAGAGTTTTAGGTTTTTAAGGATTTTGACCAAAAAGATAGATTTTAAAGGAAATTATTTAAAAAAATACTTTTTCTTAAGCTATTTCTAACTTTCTAAAAGAGTGTTAGAATGGAGAGCAATTTTTATATTCATGCTCTGTTCCGTCTGAATCTGACTTATACACTAAAACAAAAGAGAATTGTTTAAATTGTGTTCTAACTAATATCGACTTTCTTCTACGAGCTCTAAGTTTTTTCTAGTAAAATGATTTTGGTTCGAAAAATTTTTTTTTCTGAAGCTATGGAAGTGAGAATGGGAGTAGTTATTCACCCTCTCTCCCGTCCGGACTCTGGGGACTAATACCGACATACGGATATCACGAAATTAACGTTTCTGATTTCAATACTTAAACCAAATTTTTTTCATTAAAAAAATACCTTTATTTTTAAATAAATTATAACTACACTTGAATTAAACATTAGCAGCAATTGTATCATCGATCCATTTCTTCAAAGCCGGTACAAAAGTATAAACACTGGGATAACCAGGACGGGCACAACCACGTCCCCATGATACCAAACCCACCAATTGATTATTCATCACAAGAGGTCCACCAGTATCACCTTGACAAGCATCTCTACCACCAGTCTTAACATAACCAGCACATATCATACGTTCGGTTATTTCACCAACACCATACGATTGTGTACACTCGGCTGTGCTTACAATAGGTACCTGTACTTCTTCGAGACGCGAAGAAGAAGGACCAAATTCTTCACGATAACCCCAACCGGCAACTGTAGCAACTTTACCGTCTAAGGGACGAGACTCTTTGATAGTTATAGCATTCATATTCAGTTGTTTAAAATCAAAAACATCGTCAATGATTATTACACCAATATCAAAGTCCACCGTCCAAGAAGAGTAGCTGGGATGTGAAAACCATTTTAAGGCGGGATAAGGCAAACCATCTACACCAGTGCGGGAATTAGCACCAGCTACTACCATTACCTTTTCATTATCCTTAATATCAACCACACATTGGGCAGCAGTCACCACTACACGTTCACTATAAATAGCACCAGCACACTTATGGACATACGATTCATTTGGTTGTGTTCTATAACGTATTGACACTAAATAAGGATGTTTAAATATATCAACTTCACGGCCGCCTATAATACGACCTTCAGGAGCAGCAGCCACTACAGCGCATAAAGTCCATAATATACAGATTATGAAATGTTTGTACATTTCCTATACTTTTATTATTTGCTCTTCAACCGTAATGAAGTGAGTTCAATTAAATACTAAAGGTTGTATATTATAATTATATTTTTATTCCATTGACCATTTTACTAACTTATAGACCGGGTTATTATCGTCCTGATAACAAATAAAAAGTATTTTGTTGTTCATTTAGAAACTACATATATGTATATATGAACTCCCATAAAAATACATACATATTTATAATTCCAACAGTTTTGCATTAGTTTTATTACTAATAACCGTAGCGTAATCTAAAAGTGCTCCCGATAGCTCATTAAGATAAGATGGAATATAATATAAACAAAAAATGTTTACTGTATAGTGTAAACGTACTACTACTACTAATAAATGTTTATGGACATGAACATTTCAATTAGAGAATATTATTAAGTAAAGTAATTGTTATTAATATTTAAGTGAAATTTATATAGCACCTAAAAGTATAATTTATATTTCGGTGTGTATGAATCTGCTCCATACTAGGGTGTTTCATCAAAAGATCTTTTTGAAATCTATACAACTCGAAAATTTGGCTGAAAGCTATATGAACTGGACTTCTTTGATAGGTATCAACGTTTTTTATCTGAACTAAAGATCATTATTCGATTTGTTAAAATCAACTTCCTGAAGCTCCGAAATATTAAAATCTAGGGGACTTAGGTACTAGGGCCAAACTATTCCTTATAGAGCAAAATAGATTGTGATTTACCCTATAAAAAACAATGGGTTATTGGATATCATATTCGATTTAGGAAGAAATTTCAAGCAAAAGAGAATTTTACTTGATATTTCACCAAAAAGTCAAATATATATTCAAAAAACAATATTTTACCAAAGATTTCACTAAAATATCAATATTTCAATTATTTCACCGGAAAAATGCATTCCAACAAAAATTTTACATTTCACCAAAAATCAGTATTTCACCTGAAACTCGCAAAAAAAGTTTTTTATATCAAAAAATCTATATTCCACCAAAAATTTTACATTTAACAAAAAATCGTTATTTCGCCGAAATTAAAAAAAGGATTTTGCACCAATAAACTAAAATAGACATTTCACAAAAAATACTGCTGACTATAATGAATTTCATTGAATCTTGTGAAGATCTGCGCATTACTCATACAATGTTTGTATTAATTTTCCGGAATTAAGATAACAACAAATCGAGCGCGATATACATAATATTAATTTATAGGGCTAAAAACTACTATTATCAGTAAATCGATAAGATGGGCATAGAGGCAAAACAAATACATTTTTATCACATAAGAAAGTTTTGAACATAAACGACCATAATTCAGCCTCCTTATCAACTTAAAAGCAATACCCGATATAATTATTAAGAATTTTGATTCATATTGTATTTCTTTAAACAATTTATGATAAATACAAAGTACAAATCTAAAAGTGTCAAACAAAAACGACCACAATTCAACCTTAATCTTCAGACTAAGAATAAATTCTGAAAATAAATCAAAAGTTATTTTTGAAAATTAAATATATTACCATCCATCATTCACTAGGTAAATATTTTAAGCTTTAAGGAATAACGTAACATTTTATTCACATTGCAGTTAATGTCTTCTAGTAGGGTACTTTATATTAATATACTTTTTAAGATAATAACTGATATGTTATGTTTTCATTAAAATTATTAAACTGAAATGTCAAAGCATTTTTGTTGATTAGTTTTAAAATTAAATTCAAAACCTTCGCAACAGGTCGGTCAGTCAAACTGCAGCGCCTTATTTAATAATAGACAATATATTTCCTATATTAACAAAATGTTGCAACAATTTTTAAAATTAACTTTTATAACAACATTATTACTTTGTTGCATGTCTACAAGTGAAACGAGTCCAATCGAAAGTCGTGTAATTGGTGGTGAAACTAGTGTAATAACTCAAGCACCATATCTGGTTTCTATACGTTATAAGAAAAACAATTCAACACCCTTTGAACATCGTTGCTCGGGTACAATTTACTCCTCGAAAGTGATTTTAACAACAGCCACTTGTTTAGTGGGTTTGGATACGAGTCGCATACATGTTAAAGCCGGTTCTACTTATCGCACCCAAAACGATGGCTATTTGTATTTGGTAGAGAAATATATAATACATCCCGATTATAATATATGGTTTATGGATAACGATTTGGCCCTTCTAATACTAGCATTTGATTTAACTTCGAGCCTACCAAAGGAAATCTATCCTATTGATTTGATTACCACCATGCCACCGGTTGATAGTTCTGCTACTATAGCTGGTTGGGGTGTTACCGATTCTAGTGCAAATGGCCAGTTTTCCGAGATCTTACAAATCGCTAATGTCAATATAGTAGATGTTTTGAACTGCAAACGTTCCTATGGTGAAAATCGTATATCGCCAGCAATGTTATGTGCAGCTGGTGATGATTCAGATGCCTGTTTAGGAGATGCCGGAGGCGCTTTAGTTTATGAAGACAATGCTGTGGGATTGATTTCATGGGGTAATGGTTGTGCAAATTCCGATTTTCCTGGTGTCTATACGAATTTGTTGTATTTTAAAGAATGGATTGAAAATGAAGTAGCTAAATTGTAAATGTATTTAATTTTAATTATGTATATAAATAAAAAGTGTTAACTTATTTTTGAAATGCTACTATTAGTTAAAAGTTCTTTTATTTTACTATAGTTCAAACAATTTGTTCTTATTTTACAACATTTGATTTATTCTTGTAATCGTACCCGATTTAATAAAATTATTTTGGACTTTTGCATGTGCATAAGAAGAGAAGAAATAACGGTCATTGTTAAAATTACAGATTCAAAAAATTGCATCTGTTTTAAAAGTTCTTTCGAATAATTTCATATTAACAATCAATTAATATATCGAGTATGCTTCCTAGAATTTTGATTTAGAGGGTTTAAGACCCTAATATGTACATTTCTAAAATAGTAGTGATGTTGACTTCGCATTTTTTTACA
The DNA here is from genome assembly GCF_015586225.1 of Lucilia sericata. Classification (NCBI taxonomy): domain Eukaryota; kingdom Metazoa; phylum Arthropoda; class Insecta; order Diptera; family Calliphoridae; genus Lucilia; species Lucilia sericata. Next base: position 602,594 of record NW_023994150.1, on the reverse strand, counting down.
TTTCAGTTTATACCATTTAATCGTAAAGAGAAAGAATAAGTAAATAAAATAGCAAACAAATCGACCACGATAATTGGAACGTTGTTTCGGAATTACCAGATTCCCAATTGGCTGTAGATTATCAACTCAGCAACGGCCGTATAAACTGAAAGTCTTCTCCCAAAGAAGAACATCCAACATATTAAGAACTGTTTCAATAACCCAATTATGACATTCGATATCGATGGAAATCTATGGGATTAAAAAAAATGTCGATCGTTATCAAATGTCACAGTTCGGCACCTAAATTTAATTTGTTATAAAGGTATACATTTCCTTGCCAGACATGTTATAATAATAGGTCTCCTTTATATAAAGTGATAGAACTAGAAGCTTTCCCTATGCCCAAAGAACCAGTCAATGCACTAATTCTGAACAGTTCCCTTAATCCTGCAGAAATTAATATCTAACAACTTTGGAATTCACAACAAAACACAATAACTTAGTAATTTGTTTAATATTTAATTAATTTATTCATAGAATATTTTTAAAAGTCGTTATGTCCTTTTCCCACTTATTCCTCTATAGTTGCCTCAATCCATTCCAATACCGTTGATACTCGAGAATAAACACCAGGATAATTAGGTCTGGCACAGCCGTAACCCCACGATACCACACCCCAAATAACATTTTTCCTAAATAATGGGCCACCAGAATCACCTTGACAAGCATCTTTACCACCTTCTGGACGTCCCGCACAAATCATTCGTTCGGTTATGGCACCAAAACCATTATAAGCTTTCGCACATACATCCTCATTAACTTTAGGAACATTGACGGCTCTTAAAACATCACGTGACTCTGAAGAATTTTGTGTATTACCCCAACCGGAAACAGTTAAAACTGTGCCATCTTTAATGTCATCCTTGGAGGGTAATTTGGCATATTGGATTTGGAAAGGCAGCAATGTCTCATCATAGTCCTCCAATTTCAATATAGAAAAATCATAATCAATAGTATTGGCATTATATTGCTCATGCTGATAGATTTGTATGGGCTTAACAACTAAACCCTCCTTGGCGGAATATTTGGAGCCTAAGCGTACATTAAATGGAGGATTTGTAGCAGATTTGCCATCAGTACAATGGGCAGCCGTTAAAACAAAACGTTTGGCTATTAAAGTGCCACCACAAAAGTGATACGAAGTTTGTAAGGATACTTGGAATTGTATATCCTTTATATCTGCCTCATAGCCACCAACTATGCGTCCGCCCAAACGGGGTGCTGCTGCAGCCAATACCGCTAAGAACGTTAACGCAATTATCAGCCAAATATTAAGTTTTTCCATTGTTACGATTCCAAACTATTACTGTTTGTTATTTGTCTACGGTTATAGGTTTTTATAGTTTTCCCTATAGAGTGAATTTTGAAGTATCTAACGCCTTTAAGTGTTTAATAAAATCGTTCAGTATTTCGAGGACTTTTCATATCTATACTGAATGTAAGGTTAATGATTTTAGGTTATGAGAGCAGGTTACATCAATAGAAACTCAATAATTGTTAATCTTTAAAAGACGTTTTGCTTGGTTTTCAGATAATAAAGCATATTAAATGTATGATATTTATAATCTCCTTTTGGGAATAAATTGTCTGTCATAAATAAATTGTAAATAAGTGTAATAAAACTTAACAGACGTAATGCGAAGTTGGCAAATCTATAAGCTATTATTTGTCTGTACTCTCCAAATTTATACAGCTGGTAAAAATTAAATAGCAATTATTATCCTTGAGAATTTGGTACCTATTTTAAAAGATCATAAAAGTAAAACTAATATTTGTTTAAGAATTCTAATTCACCCAATAAAGATTAAGCGCCAACACAATAAAACATTTATAAACGATAAGAATTCTTATAATAAATCGTTTATTGTAAATGATTTTTAATTTTGTTATTTTATTATATTTTGGAAAATTACAGCACTTTATTAATTTGTTGAATTTTTTCCAATATCCATGATTTTAAAGTCCAAACATTTGCATAAACTCCTGGATACTCAGGTCTAGCACAACCATAACCCCAAGAAACAATACCAGCCAGCTTATTACGTATTGTTAAGGGGCCACCAGAGTCACCTTGACATGAATCTTTACCTCCCTGACCTCTTAAACCAGCACATAGCATATATTCCGTAATACCACCCGAATAATCTTCATTACACTCGTCGAAAGAAACTACAGGAATTTTTACTTCTTGTAGAAGTGAAGGTGAAGCACCACCCTCTACTAAAGCCCCCCATCCAGTAATAGTGGTCATCGTACCAGCAGTGGGTTCATCATCTATCAGTTCTATGGGTCTTATGGTAAATTTATTTAAAGGCAAAGGTACCGCCAATAACAAAATAGCCACATCATTATTATAATTCTTAGGATTGTAATTCTCATGCATAATGATTTCCTTTACCGGTACCATAACACCATCATTGCCATTTTTAATATTAGCACCAGCCACCACTTTTAGTTGACTCGGTACGGTAGCTATAATGCAATGGGCGGCTGTTAAGACAATAGTTTCAGAGTAAATACTACCACCACAGGTGTGGCTATACGGAGCACTGGGATTAAAAATATTCTTTTTACGTAAACTTATTTGATGACCATGTTTACCTATGTCTACCGTCGAACCACCAACAATACGTTTATTCGGTTCTTGAGAATCCTTCACAAAAAATCCTTGACTTAGGGATAAGAATGTTAACAGTAAAATAAATTTCATTTTTTTTTTTTTTTTTGAAATTTGGAATATCACCCGACTAAATATTAATGCGTTCTAAATAACTAAATTGTTTTGAAAATACTGGTCATTTAATTCGCAAATAATTAAGTACGATCGTAAATTTTAATTTGATGAACTTGCTACAAATAGAATTTATCTTTATAGCTGAATATCTTTAAGTGTCTGGACGGTATCGTTAAAATTTATTAATACTATGTACATATTTGTGTTTATTAGCAAACTAATAATTAAATAATTTTAAAGTGTTTTTAGGAAGCCCTTAAAATAGGCTACATTTTTTTGATAGCGGTATATATAACCCAAGTAACGTTTTGGTGATAATTAAAAGGTAATAGAACTAAGAATAAAATTCCTGTTGTAGTTATTGAAAAGCTAGAATAAGTCTCAAATTATAAAAGAAATGAAGAAGAAATAATTCTTAATATTAAACATGTAACGTAATATTTTCTAATTGCACGGTCATTATCATGATCGAGAAGAACTTTATAAGATACATTAATAACTTGTTTAGAAGTTTTTGAACAGAAATTTAATGCAAAAAGTAAAATTATCGTCAATATTTTAAAACAGAGTTATAAAAAATTTGGAAAATATTTATAAAAAGTTTAATTATTTTATTCCAAATAGTTTTAAAATAAGCAATATTTATATAGACCCCTGGATATTCTGGTCTAGCACAACCAATAGCCCAAGACACAATACCAACCAATACGTTATTGCTTATCATAGGACCACCTGAATCACTTTACTATATTTTTATTAAAAACATTTCGATGTTTTTTTCAATAGGCACATTGTTAATGGTCTATATTTTTATTTTAGTAAATTACCATTAATAATTTGTACTAAAAAGTACACTGAAAAAACTTATGTTTAAAATTTAATATGAAATTTAATTGAAGTATTTTTAAACTAAGAAAACAATTAGAAATAAAGGGTCACTTTTCCATTTATTCCATTTAAAGAAGACTTCAACTATCAAAATATCAAATACACATTTGTATTAATTGCAAAATTTCTTATAGTGTGTGCACACTTCAAATACATTTTATTAACAATAAAAAAATGTTATGCTTGTTAAATTAAATTTATTCCATTATTGCAAATAATTATTGTTGACAACATTTTCTATCCAAGTTTTAAAGTAAGCAACATTTGTGTAGACCCCTGGATATTCTGGTCTAGCACAACCAATAGCCCAAGACACAATACCAACCAATTTGTTATTGCTTATTAAAGGACCACCCGAATCATATTGACAGGCATCTTTACCGCCAGTTTTACTACCAGCACACAACATATCTTCAGTAATGCGATCATAACCATAACTAGCATCACACTCAACGCGATCGATGATGATCACCTCAACTTCTTGCAATTTTATGGAATTAGAACCACCCTCCGTGGTAGCACCCCAACCGCTAACAACTGCCATTGCATTCGTGTTTGGTTCTTCTGAAGCCAAACTTACAGAACTGGTAGTAATGCCATTTAATGGTAATGATGAATCCAAAATAATTATAGCAATATCATTTTCACTTAAAGCTGGATTGTAATTTTCATGTATAACGATTTTATTGACACGCACTATAAAACCATCGGCTCCTGAACGGTTATCGCTTCCAGCTATTACAACAAATGTATTTTCTTGACGTTTATAAACACAATGGGCCGCTGTTAAGATCGTTTTTTCATCATATATAACACCACCACAGGCATGTAGAAAAGCACAAGATTCACATGATTTACGTCGTATAGATACTTGATATGGATGGATGGAAATGCTTACTTCACGTCCACCTATAATACGACCTTGAGCTTGATTATTTACGGCAGCACTCTCGACATGGGCTACTAATAGAGCCGTAAAAATTGCAATTCTAAACATTTCAAATTAATTTTGTTAACTAAATTAGTTTTATACTTTGGTAAAGAAGTTTACTATACTTTTGTGAAAAACAATTCAAATTATTTAATACACATATTGATAACGGTTTATATTTTTATTGTAGTAAATTCCCCTTAAAATTTTTGCTAAAAATTACACTGAAAACAATTGTGTTGGAAATTAAATTTGAAATTTAATTAAGGAATTTTTAAACTAAGAAAACTGTTGGAAATAAGGAGTATATTCCATTTAAAGAAGACTTCAGCTATCAAAATATCAAATACACATTTGTATAAATAGCAATAATCATCAAATTTCTTAAAGTGTGTGCACACTTCAAATAAATTTTATTAACAATAAAAGCTCGTTCAATTTTTAAAAGTTAGATCGCTGGCTTATCTAAAGCACCTATAATTTATGACCCATATTAATGTCACAAATAAAAATGCTACTTATTTATAACATGTTTAAACTTTAAGAGCTTTTGACTCCCAGAAATGTATGTATTTTAAAGGTTTTCTTTAATATAATTAAATTTTAAACAAAATTTAAGCATTTTCTGCAACTTTAGTTTCAATCCATTCGGTGAAAGCAGCTACTTTAGTGTAAACACCAGGATAATAGGGTAAAGCACAACCACGACCCCAGGAAACAATACCCGCCAATTGATGATTAACCAAAAGTGGACCACCGGAATCTCCCTGGCAAGCATCTTTGCCACCAACATCCTCAACACCAGCACAAATCATGCTATCAGTAATACGACCTGGACCATAAGTAACAGCATATAAAGCATCACAACGTTCATTGTTGACAATGGGAGCTTGAACTTCTAGTAACTGATTAGAGGAATAACCACCAGATGAGGTAGTACCCCAACCAGTTATAATAGCCTTAGCACCATGTTTGGGAGCTTCTTTGGCCAAAGTAATGGGAGCAATGGTGACACCATTTAAGGGTAATGGGGTGGATAGGATCATTAAGGCCACATCGTTATCCGTTATAGATGCGTTATACTTTTCATGCATAATAATTTTACTAACACGGGCCACCACACCATCACCACCATTACGAGTACTGGTACCAGCAACAATTATGAATACTTCAGGGCTACGATTGTTAACACAATGGGCGGCAGTAACAATTACATTTGCTTTATAAATACTACCACCACAAGTATGAGAGAAGGCATTTGCTGCAGAACTTTTACGTCTCATCGATACTTGATGAGGATGTTTGGTAATATCTACTGCATAGCCTCCTACAATACGTTGATCGTTTTTGAATAGTTCAGGTTCATCGTTTAAAGCTGGCAAAGATGCAGCCAAAGCTGTGGCCACCAAAAGTAAGGTAAAACCGAAATATTTTAACATGTCGTGGAGAAGTTTAAAAGCCAACTAAACTTCAATTTAAAATGTTATGAAATATTAACTATTGATTATCATAAAAATCGCTTATTATCTAGGTTTTATTAGAGCGATAAATACCATTGAAAAGATTATACGATCTAAATGATTATACGCAATTGTTATTAATAAAATATTGCCAAGATTTATAGTTTCATACTGAAGAAAGCAAATTAATCTTAAACGAAAAGTTGTATACAGTTGCTTAAGGTTTATTTATGATAACAGTTTCATGCCTTTATTTTAGATTTGTTAAACAAGATCATGGTATGATTATAGCAAAAAAAAGAAGGTTGCTTGTGAAAAACATAAATTTATTATGTTTATAATACCTGAGTATTTAAAACAACTTTCCCAAAATTTTATATAGTTAAGGGTCAAACATTTTGTTATAGAATATCAGGAAAAGTTTCAAGAACACCACAAAAAAACTTTACATTAGTACAATGTGAAAGAAATTTTTAGGACTTTTTTAATAATAATGCTATACAACTCATTTTAAATGTCTTTCCAAATTCAAGCTATTCCTTAGTTAATAAATGTCATTGATACTTCAAAAAAATAATTCAGATATAATTTGTTACAACTTCTAAAGTACAGCCGAGAAAAACTTCCGGTTGATATAGCAGTAACTGAATTGAAAATCTTTGGCCGTTTGGAAATCAGGTCGTTACGGAGCGTAGATCTATTAGTCGTGACAATGTAAATAACACGGCCACTAACTTTCCATTTTCAAAACATTATAAAACCAAAACTTTTTCATTTGATTACAAGAGATAACAATTTTCTTGCGAAAACTTAATATTTTATTTCTTAAAGTGTAAATACACTTGAAATATATTATTTTACCCTACCTCAGAAGCTTATCGGAAGCACGAGCAATTTATGACCCATTAAAAAAAAAATAAAAGATTACTACTTAGAAGGTACATTTTTTGAAACGTTTATTAAAACTATTTGAAGCACACATTTTACAAATATGGTGCAGCATTGGTTTCGATCCAATTTCTTAAATAAGCAACATTCGAATAGACACCAGGATAATCGGGTAAAGCACAACCACGACCCCAGGAAACAACACCAGCCAACTGATGGTTGACCACAAAAGGACCGCCAGAATCTCCCTGGCAGGCATCTTTGCCACCGACGCCATCAAGACCAGCACATACCATACTATCGGAAATACGTCCGGGACCATAATAGGCAGCATATAAAGCATCACAACGTTCATTGCTGATAACAGGCACCTGAACTTCTAATAACTTATCGGATGATTTACCTCCAGCTTTAATGGCACCCCAACCAGTGATAAAAGCCTTAGCACCATGTTTAGGAGCTTCGGTAGCCAACGGAATAGGGGCTATGGTAACACCATTTAAGGGCAAAGGAGTTGACAGGATCATTAAAGCCACGTCATTGTCGAATCTTGAAGAATTGTATTTCTCATGCATAATAATTTTACTAACTAGAGACACAGCACCATCTCCACCATTACGGGTGTTAGTACCAGCCACAATAAGGAAACTATCAGCCTTTTTATTGAAGATGCAATGGGCAGCAGTGACAATAATATTGGCCTTGTAAATACTACCGCCACAAATGTGTGAAAAGGCTCTAGTTTTAGAACTTTTACGTCTCATCGAAATTTGATGAGGATGTTTGGCAATATTCACTTCATGTCCACCTACAATGCGATGATCGTTATTAAAGAGTTCAGGCTCCGCATACTCAGCAGGCAAGGAAGCTGCCAATGTTGTGGCCACCACAAGTAAAATTAAGCCGCAATACTTCAACATGTTTCAAAGACGTTTAAAATGAAACTGATTTGTTTAAATTAACCCGATTTGAAAAGTTATTATATTGATTTTCACTAAAAACGTTTTTTATCTGCAGTTGCCAAAAACGATATGATTTTGTAAGATAGTACACGTTATAATAACGCAATGAACCTCTTAAAATTAATCTTAATCTTGAAAATGTGTACACACTTCGTAAGCCTATTAAGATTATAAATTCCTACAACTATTTTAGTAATTTTGAACAAAATGATAATATAACCAAAGCAAAAAATAGTTAAGGTTAAATTTAGCTTGATATTTCATTCTTAAATCGAAATTTCCCAATTGATAAAATATAAAATTATATTATTGATTTAAGTCTCAATTTTACAAATATTAAACTGTTTCTACAGTTTTCGAAATATTAAGATTTTCTCTTTTAAATTGTCTAGTCCAGCATTTTATATAATTTTAGGATTTGATTATCTTTCAATAATCTTGTTAAAATTAAACAAAAAAATTAAAAAAAAAACCAAACTTACCAGTAAAAAGCATTCTTAATGTAGTTATGAAAATATGTAATAATTTTGATGATGTTGAAAAAATGATTGCGCCAAACATCGTAGAACTTGTAAACAAACATAAAGCCAATTTTTGATACTATAAATAAAATAATAATAAAATTAAAAGAAAAATTAATAAATTTAATATTAAGATTTTATAATTTAACAAGTTTTAAATATTTGTTTGTTACAATTAAAATAAAAAACCAAGACAGTCCAATTTCTATTGATATTCAATTTATTTCTTTAACATAATAAAATAACATTTATTTCGAAATATTTATTTCATATTATAACAAAGGTAATTAAATATTTTTACAAATGCAAATTTTTCTTTAAAAAAAAAATTAAATAAACAAAATAAAAATTCTACGTTTTCTTAAAATATGTCATATTTTTATAAACTATTAGGGATAATTGCAAGAAAAATGTTTTCTTTTCTATGCCAAATTATGGTCACAATACTTAAGCACAGCTTTTTTCAATTTAACGAAACAATTTCACTACCACATTCACTTGGTGACAATTAATTTATCAAAAATGTTTATTATGCGACCATATTTTAAAAGAAAACAACTATAAAATAAGAACTTAACACTCGATCTATGCACATTTTACCATTTTTTTTCAATTATGATTTTTTGTAAAATAGGAAATCACAAAAACTTGTTTATATTCTCTTTTCTTTCATAATATTATCCATTCCAACAGAAGGCATTGCGAGTACTTATTTCAAATGGATCGGTTTTCATTTTCAATTGATTATCTTCGACACAACGACCCACTGGGTCAACAAAATGCGGTTTTTCTTCATCCCGCATGGGCGACCACAATTTAATGTCATGATCTATGCCCGAGGTAGCCATAAAGCATATTTCTGGATGGGGTAAAACACAATTGACTATGGCACTGTCTGCCTTGTAGATACTATCGATGTTACCCGATTTACGGTCCCATATAAAGAAATTACCATCATCTGAACCGGCAACAATAAACTGGCCATCGTAGCCAAAATAGTTGGCCTCCTTAATGTCCGTGGTTGTATTGCAGTGACCCACAAAACGTTGAGCATAATCTTTGGCTTTGCAACGCCAATAGAATTCATCATCAGACATTTCCCCTCGATCTAGAATATCCGATCCCGGAGAATGCTGTTGCTGTTGATGCTGTTGCGGTGTAGTCTGTCTATTCTCCTTGATATCTTTATTCAACATTAGCACTCCGTGATTGTTGGCGTAATTGGGAAAACGCCTTATCAATTCCTTTAAACATTCGTCAGCTTCCTGTGTCCTTCCTAACTCCAGCAAGGAGCGGGCCAAACGAAAGTGAGCCTTAACATACGTAGGATCCAATTTCAGTGCTGTATGACAATCCTTTAAAGCAGCATAAACATCACCAAACCATAGGCGCCTCATATAAGCCGTTGCACGATTTAGATACAACACCGGCCATTGAGGCGCCTGGCTTATAGCATCTGAATAGGTACGTATGGCAAGATAATACTTTTCATTTTCTAAAAACTCATTACCTAGTTTCTTGAAATCCTCTATGTGTTCGGGCAACTTGCGGCGATTGTGTGTCTGTGGTGTTGACTCCGTGTCACCACCACTAGCACCACAATCTATATCATTTGTGGTTTTGTATTCTGGTAAATTCAAAAAAACCGGCTGCTCAGCATTATTTAAATCATAAAGGTATATGTGTTCAGCTCCCATATTCACTAACAACTCGGTACCGGTGGCATTAAAGGTGAGATGAGTAATAGCACGAGATTCGTGTTCAATGCGTTTTGTATTGTTTTTACTAATATGGCCAGGACAAAAATAGGTAACACATTCTTTAGGTATGGCAGACGTTTCAGTAGTGTCTGAAAACATAAGAATATTTATTGAATTCATTTGAATTTCTTTCTATACCTATTTTAAAAAAGAAAATACTAACCACGTCTACGTTCAACGTTGCGGTAACCCGAAGCAACTTTCTTCAACATGCGTCTATCATAGACACGAGCATAGGGATCATTCGCTCCCACTGCGATATACTCTGTGCGTACAGGATTTACTGCTATACACTTGGCTTCGGCATTTTCATCGATTTCAGATCTGAGATAAATAAGGCACACTTGATTTTCAAACGAACGGCATGTATGTTTCTCACGATGATCCAACTGCATGACGGTGCCATCTTCACCGGCTGACCTAAAAAGTTTAAATCAATTTTTGAACAGTTTACATAAGTTTGAAAGAAAAGTGTTGGTATTTACCAAAATATAAAGGGTGAATCCGGTGCAGTGGCTAAACGCTTTACCCTAGAAAAATGACATTGGCACGAATATATCGATTCTGATGGTTGATTGATATCAAACAGCATTATTGTTTTATCTGCTGCCGCGGTAGCAATGAGGCTATCATTGTGTTTGGGTAAAAATTTAACAGAAAATATATTGCCATAATGTTTGGTGTTGATACTCTGTATGCGCTTTTTACGAAATGGATCCCACAAACACAATTGCAAATCATCTGAACCTGAGGCCAATATACGACCATCACTACTCCAGTCCAAGCAATTAACACAGCCCTCATGGCCTTTTAAGATACCATCCTGTTCCAGGCGATGTATAAAGGGTGGTGCTGCCTGTAAATGCCTCCTGACCTGATGTCCAAAATTGCTATATAACATACGATCATTAAGAAGGTGGCTGATATTGATACGTTTCGAATTGTAATGCTTGGGATTTATCATTTTTACCAAACTGCCGTAATAAAAAATAAAGATTTTTTAAATTTGTTCATTTTACACATAAAGCAAACGGCAGCAGGCCATTCAACTTAAACCGTAGTGCCTTGAATATAATTTACCTCGTATATACGAATTCTCTTTTCCAGCTTATCTATCAATAAATAGGTCTTTTATATAGACCCAAACAGAGCTCCACTTATTATTATTGCAAAATTGTTATATTTTTTTATACTATGACGTTTTTAATTATATTAATTTTTTCGTTCTTCACTTTTTCTCTTTTATTTTCATGCATTGGAAAAACTTTTTTGTTTTTCTATGTTCGCAAATGCAAAACATTATAAGATTACAATTTGCAAAACGTTGAAAAAAATTGTCACAAATTAAATTAATTATTTTGCAAAATGACCACTTGTTTTTTCGACAAATGTACAATTATTATTTTTTTAACGATTAAAAGTGCAATAAGAAATGAAGACGATAAAGAGAGAAAAATTACTTTTTGTTATTGTCAAAAATAATGACAGCAACGAGAAAAAAATTATGCTAAACCATGGCATACTTAACAAGGTACCAGCACTCGCACGATTCTCAATTTTTTTATATGAAGTTTGATTATGTATGCCAAGAAAACAATATATTTAATTGAAATACTTATGTTAGATCGGTTAGAAATTTAAATCCGATTTTGTCTTGAATATTAATAATATATTTTTTTTAATTAAAAAAAAATTATTAAAATACAAGCAATCACATTCGATTTTAAGCCGCAGCCGAAATGTTTTTGTGTCAGCCAACGCCGACATTAATATTTGTCCGCTTCAATGTTTTGTGTGAAAATTCAATAATTTTTTTACTTTTCTATTGAATAAAAGTGCAAATGATTTTTTGTTTAAAACAAGTTAATAATCGACTAAATGTGAAATAATCTATTGTCTAAAAATTTTAACAGTATATTAATTAAACACAATGAAAATGTCTAAAGTGAAAGAAAGTAAAAAAACGAAAACTACAAACGGTACGATACCGAAAAAATCTGGGGGCGGTATAAAGGAAAATTCAGTTGTAGTGGCAGACAACAACCAAAAGACGACCACAACAGAAAATTACTGTGAAAAAAATGATAAAATTTTAAATTCTCCCTATATACAGGAGCAGGAGGAAGACGACGATGACGAGACTGAAGATCAGTTTCATTCAGCTCCAACTACTCCGACCAAATCAAATTATGGCTCATTAACAAAGAAAGACCTGTGTGGTGGACAAGAGTTGCCATTGCACAAGTGTATATTTCTCAATGACCGTGAAGCATTAAAGGGTTTGTTGGAAAAGAAGACAGAGAATCTATCACAAAAAGACAAACATGGTAATACACCGCTACACTTGGCTGTAATGTTGGGACGCAAAGAGTGTATAGATTTACTTTTGGCCCATAATGCCATTGTAAAAATTAAAAACAATGAAGGCTGGACGGTATTGGCGGAAGCCATTTCATATGGCGATCGCGATACCATTTCATCATTGCTCAAGAAATTACGCCAGCAATCGCGGGCACATTTAGAATCCAGAAGATCCGCCATGATTAAGGGCCTCAAACAGATACAAGATTTCTATATGGAATTAAAATGGGATTTTACTTCTTGGGTGCCTCTAGTCTCACGTATGTTACCCTCCGATGTTTGCCGTATACACAAATGTGGCTCATCCCTACGCTTGGATACCACCTTAGTAGATTTTAACGATATGCGTTGGGAAAGGGGTGATACCTCATTTATATTTCGCGGCGATCAACCCATGCATCATTCCATTACTGTGCTAGATAATGAGTATCAATGTTATAAACACATACACTATGAAGACTCGGATATTGATGATGAGGTGGACATATTGATGTCGAGCGATATTTTAGCAGCCCATATGTCGACTAAAAGTATACAATTTGCTCGTGCCCAGTCAGGTTGGATATTTCGTGAGGATCGCAAGGAAGTGGTGGGCGGTCAATATCAATCCGAACTGTATGCTATACATGGATTGGTACTAAAGCAACGGAAACGACGGGAACATTTGTCCCAAGACGACATACAAAAGAATAAGGCCATGTTGGCAACCATGTCACAAGGCCGCCGCTCTAGCCTCACCAACAGCAACAGTAACTCCACAGATGCTGGCTCAACAAATGTTTCTATAGAAATAACTAGACGTTCTTCTCTTCCTCCGCCACCAAAACCCTCCATTACTTGGGAACAATACATTAATGCGGAGACTGGTAAATGTCCCCCACTGGGCCGTACACCCGTCCATAAACAATCGAACAAATCTTTAAAAGCCACCGTTGCCATGAGTAAAGAATTTCCTCTCAGTGTTGACATGTTGCTGAATATTTTGGAAGTCATAGGACCCTTTAAACACATCAGTAAATTACGTGAATTTGTTGCTCTAAAACTGCCCCCTGGTTTTCCGGTCAAAGTTGAAATTCCGGTTTTACACACCGTTACCGCTAAGATAACATTTCAAAAATTTGAATTTCGCGACAATATTTCACCGTCGCTCTTCGAAATACCCAAACATTATGTCGAAGATTCTAGTCGTTTTCCGGACTTATGACCTGGTGAACAAGAACAACAACAACAGCAGCAGCAACAGCAAGCGGATGTAAATCGCAATTCAAATAAAAATGGAAAATTTTAAAGACAATCCCCAGGAAATTAAGAAAATACAGTAAAAAAGGAAAAAGATGAATTTTTCTTTTTTAGGATACATGGATAAAAAAAGTAAGTTATTGAATGAAAGTTTTAGAGATTATAGCTAATTCCAACAGCTGAAAGTATATTAACATTTCTGTTTTATAAATTATTGTAAATATTTTATAAATATGTATGTATGTACTTTTATTTAGTATGGTATTTTGTTTATGTTTTTACGTTGTTTATTTTGTTTGACTCATTTCCTTGTTTAATTTATTTTTCACTTATCTAGATGTTTATTTTAAAAAGAATTATAGTATTTATAATGAAAGTAAATTGATTAACTATTTCATGTTGGTTCATTCATTAGATTTTGATTAAAAATGCTTGTAAATTAAGTGTAAAAAATATATACTAATTAAAAACAAATTTAATTCTTTAACCTGTTTGTTTACAGCAATAATTATCAACAACATGGAAGCATTTCTTTTTTGGAAAATAAATTTTACTTTATAAAAACTACCTAATTAATGTTACGTATCATATCTCTCTCTCTCTCTCTGATCTTCTTACTATTTATTATATCTTTTGTAATTCATGTGTATTTTGTTTTTTAACTTTATAAATACTTTTTTATCACCAAAACATTTTAATATTTATAATTATAATAACCTCATAACATTTGTCTAAACATTAATTATGTTATAAGTCACAAGAGAAAGGAATTCCTACACTTACGAGTATTTATAAAAAAAAACAAATGCAACTTATACACTCTACATGCATAGTTATATGATGAAACTTATTTATTATTTAAGTATAAGTTAAATGTTATGCAAACTGAATAATTTATCTACTTAAGGTTAATAAGGGGAAGTTATCCTATAAATTGCTTCAATAAACTTTTGTTAAATTGTTTTTCAGTTATGGCATATTCCCAGAGAATGTAGCGAGAGATAATTGGTAAATGTTAGTGGATTATCTTAATTTATCTATTTTATTATTTTTTATTATTTGTTAATAATGTTTAGCTTTAAATAATTTCATAAGTACAGTTAGATCTATTTTAACCCTTATCCTGTATTTCAAAATACAATGCATTCTGTCTTCCACATGAAAAAAACACTAAGAAAACTAAGTCTTATTTTGGAGCATTCAAATCCTATAATATATTTTGAGCTAAAGACTCAAATTCATTTTGCATGTAGAAACACATATTTTAAAGAAAATTTAATTTTGTTTTCTGAAAAAAAACAAGTTTATTTTTTATGAAAAATAGATTTCTAGTGAAAAACTAAATTTCTTGTGGAATCACTGATTGTTTTGCTGATAAACCCTATTTCCGAAAAATATATTTTCTCCTAAAATTCGAGCGTTTTAAAATCTATACAATTCCTCGTTTATGAAATAATTTTGAAAAAATTTCAAGGGAAAAGTTATTTAAATGAAGCGGGGGCTTAGTAATTCTTCTACCAATGGCAGGTCTTTAGGCAAAGAAATTTTATATTGTTAGGATATTCTATAGCGTCATTTGGGTTCAAATATTGATCTCATTTTATAACACGAAAAATATATCTCTATTTTATATTGTTACAACAGTTTTGTTCATATGCTTTCTGGTGAAAGTAAATCAAGTTGTTAAAGCTATCAGTATGAGATAGTTCTATAGTGAAGGTACATATTGGATAACTGTAATAATAAGAAATATCAATTACTTCTGATTTATTCTTCAACATGTAAACTATATTTGGAAGTTTACGTAAACATAACTTGGATTTAATTTATAACATATCATTTTAATGAATTAAATATAAAGCATAAATATAAATTGCTATCCCCACTTTGCCCTTCTGCCTTTTTAAAGTATTTTGAAGTCTGATTTTTTTTAAGTGTTTAACAGTATCATACCAATGAAATTTAAACAAAAACTATATTATTGTCAATTAGAAAATTTGTTCTAAACATAAACCTAACATCGCCTAACGTTTTACCTTAACATAATAATTCATATTAACTGTTTTTCATTATTTTATAAACAAAAGTTTCAAAATTGTTTAGTAAACTTAAGTATGAACTTTGTTAAAAAAACTAAAATTAAAACAAAACTAATTGCGAGTGTATGTTATAGTTAAAAGAAAAATCAATTTCATTGTAGTACATTTAATAATGTTAATTTGTATTATCATTAAATTAAAGTTTATATTGTGTGTATAAGTGTGTACTTAAATTTAATATTGTTATTTATTATTTTTAATTAATTTTATGTATTTGTAATATTATTTGAGTTTTCTATATATTTTATTTTGCTGTGATTTTAAATTGTTTTAAACCATACTTATTGGATGGAAGGAAATAAATACTAGTATGTATAATAAAAAATATTTTGTTTTATTATAAAAAACATCCTAAAATTAACTTGCTGCCATAATGAAATCATCTTTAAATTATTTAAAATTTTTTCAACCTAAACATTTTTAATTTATTTCATTTTTATTTTTAAGTTTTAGCTTAAATTAAGAAAAAAAAACTATATTTCAAATTTAAAAGAAAAAAATATTAAATAATTTTAATGTTTTAGTATAAATTTAAATCACAATTTAAAAAAAAAGAAAATTTAATGCTTGTATTTAAGATATATTTATAATAATTGTATGTTTTCACCAAAAATAAAAGAAGAATAAATAACTATTTAAGAAGACAAATGAAAATGGTGTTTTATTATGAATTATTTGTGACGAAAGCCTAATTAAAGCCAACCAAGCAGTTGGTTAGACGTTAGTGGAAATAACTGACATTTTCGAATGCAATTATTCTTTATCGAACTGCAAAATAAAAACTCAAACATTTAATTTCCGCTAATTTCTATTCTCTCTTATTTCCCTTCTAAACAATGTTCAAATTTGACACTTTGTTTTTACAAATATTCGTAAACAATTGAAAAACTAGATCTTGGCAACACTTTTCTCCATAAAAAAAGTGTCAAACAGCTGCTCAAAACAAAATAATAACAGCAACAACAACACCAATATTAAAACAAATAGAATAAAACACAAACGCAAAAAACGCGCACACTAAACAGAAAGTAGCTGAAAAAAGACTCTTCAACTTTTACGCAATCGATGCAGAAAAAAAGAATCAATGAAACAAAAAATTTTTGCAATTCTTTAACTGTGTAAAATTAAGCTGACTTTATAAACATTTGGGAAAAACAGCATTTCTCTATTAACAGGAATTAATAAACGAAAGGCCTAAAATGTCTGATTACGGAAATTTTGGGCCCTTAATTGGTGTCATCCATGTTAGCAATACGCACTGTAAATTTATGGTAAGTATTTGTATATAGTAGAGAATGGAAGAAGGAGAGTTGGAATGGTAAGCACAACATACTTATATTTTATAACTTTTAGATTTATTCGACCAAAAATGCTGAAGTTTTGACATCGCATGAATTGAAATTGAAACAAATTGTTCATAATGCCGGCTGGTGTGAATATGATCCCAATGAGATATGGAAATACACAGTGGAGTGTATAGAGGTATGTAGTAGCAATTGTTTATATCATTTTAGTGTAACATTAATATTGTTTATGCTATTTTTTCAGACGGCTTATAAAAATCTCGTAATATTAGAAATTAGCCCTCATGACATCATCGCTGTAGGTATTTGTAATATGAGAGGCACCACTGTCTTATGGGATCGAGATACAGGTTCTGCTTTACACAATGCTATTGGTGGGTATTTATTTGTATTTTACATTAATTCTTATCATTAGTTTACATGTTTTTCTCTGTGATCTAAAGGTTGGACGGACAGTCGTTGTACCTCTTTATTGAAAACATTGCTTAATAATTACAAACGTAATGTAAATTATTTAAGATCTGTAACTGGGTTACCTTTGAGCACGTGTTTTAGTGCTTTAAAAATAAAATGGTTAATGGAGAATAATGCTGCGGTGCAGGAATCTTTGGAAAGGGATACATTGTGTTTTGGTACTATTGACTCGTGGTTGTTGTGGGTATGTATGGAATTATATTGTTTGTTATACTATAATTTTAGGTAGAGTTCAGGAGATATATCATACTGATTATTGATTCAATATCGATCCGGGTTTAATATTAAAACATACTATGACAGTGCTCTTCACTTTAGGAAAGATGGCATCTAAATTTACACAGGCATTCAAAAATACTATCAATAAGATATTCAGATTACTCTTTACATATGGTAACCAAAAAGCTGACGCAAGTTATTAACTGTCTTCTTACTTCTTTTAATATTACAGAAATTTACCGGATCAGAGATCTGTGGTGTTCATGCTACGGATATAACAAATGCCCAATACAGCGGCTTAATGAATGTGAATACCATGCAATGGGATAAAAATGTGTGCAAATTTTATAAAATACCCATGAATATACTGCCTAGAATACGTACCAATTCCGAAATATATGGTTATATTATTGAGGGACCTTTAAACAACATACCCATAGCCAGTGTAAGTTTTTTTAAACATTCCTTTTATAAACCAAAAAAAATATTTTCTTTTTATATAGGTTATAGGAGATCAACCGTCTGCTTTGTTGGGACAACTTTCCCTAAAAGCTGGTCAAAATATGTGTTCCATAGATGATAACTGTTTTGTTTTACTTAATACTGGTCAAGAATTTGTTGAATCTGATAATGGTTTATTATCAATAATTTCGTATAAGTTGGGTCCAAAGGCAAAAACAAATTTTGCTTTAGAAGGCGCCATTAGTAATGCTGGTTCCACGGTCAACTGGCTAAAAGAGGGTTTACGCATCAATACAGAAATCAATTCTAACGATAATGTGGTAGAAGTATTAAATACATTTTTGGGTGAAACATCGATGATTTCATCATGTTCGTCCAGTATGTTAAATGCGGAATGCGGTGTGGCGGCCAAAAGATCGGAAATTACATTTGTACCTGCTTTTCATGGTTTATATGCGCCCTATTGGCGTTATGATGCTAGAGGGTAAGTTGAAAAAGTAACACTAATTTTGAGAACTTTAAATAACTTTTTGTTTAAAAAACCTTTAATTTTTTTCTTCTAGTATAATCTTAGGCTTAACCAGTCAAACGACTGCAGAAAATATTTCACAGGCAGCTTATGAAGCAACAGGTTTTCAAATACACGAAGTATTAGAAGCTTTTAAACGTGATACCAAAACGTGGGATTGGTCAAATATGAAAGAACATTTGGTCTTTGGTGGTGATTATGCAGAAAACACCACATTAGTGCAATACATAGCTGATATTGTAGGTATAATATTGGAAAGACCACAAACAGCCTCTCCTTGTGGTCTGGGAGCTTTAATAGCAGCAGGGATAACTATGGAAGTAATAAATGAAACCTATGCTCAAATTGCCTATATGCCACCAGCAGATGTTTTTAGCCCTACCACCACACCAAATAGTAAGTTCGTTCAAAAAACTTTAACCCTAACAATATTAACAATTTATTTCTTTTTTAGGACGTTCTCTGCTCTATAAACGTTGGGAATATGCTGTAAGGAAATGTTTAAACTGGGATAATTATGAAAGTTTTGAATCTGATTTGGCTTTATTTGCTCAACGTGAACGTGATCCCAATCTTCCCTTAAGACGTTCATTGCCAGGCAGTATATTTTTAACCAGTGCATTTGTATTCCTAATTGTAGCCAATTTTTTAAAGACTCAACAATGAATCAACAATTAGTTAAATATCAGGCATTTTTGTTATATATATATAGCTATAACTAGTTTAAGCTTTTAACGTACAAAAAAAGTGTTAAAGTTAATGAACTTAAAAGAAAATACTTTAATTTTAACCCTTTAACTTTGTTTATAGTTTATTTTATTTTTATGATTTTTTTCCTTTTTGTACCTCATTTTTATTAAGGATTTTTCTTAACATTCTCTTTTATATACAACAAAAAATATTATTTAATTTATATGCTCTAGTCATGTGTTAAAATGTAATTTATTTTATTTATAAACAAAACAGAACAGATCCATAAAAGAACAACGTTGTACATGTTGTGGCAATTACACACAATATTTCCATAACTTTGTAATTGCAATTAAACATAAAGTTCCTTTCGTTTATTATTAAATACTCCTTAAAAACCACATTTATGTTAAATATGTATGTTATTCATTTAAAGAAATTGCTTTTATTGTTACTACTACTACTACTATTTATAATTTAGTCTTAAACGCATAAACTGCTAGAACGAAAAATGAAAGACAGCAATTTTTAAGAATGGGACGTTCCAATTTAAATGAAAAAATATGATAATAAATAAACGTTTATAAGGCTTTATTTTAAATTACTCCAATTTATATCGAATTGTACAAGTGTTATAAAATAAGAAAAACCAGTGGCTGCTGTTAAATATGTTAAATGGCGATCCAAATAAAACAAACCACAAATACGAAAACGACCTTCGTATGTCAGTAATAATAAGGAAAACTTTTCGCTCTATTTTAAGAAAAGGGAAAGAAGTAATAAAGATTTAAAATTTTAAAGAAAACAAATTTTTCACTCTTCTGTTTATTGGCAATTTTTAATAATAAAAAATTAACATACCGTCTCATCTAATCGTTTATCCAACATGGGTAACTGCGAGAATTGTCTCATTATACCTTGTGTGCGCTTAATTTCCACAATAATTCTATCACTAATTAACGTTACAATATACGTATCAATATAAAATATAATGGCGAATACAAAGTTTAACACAATATCGGGTATTTTATCGGCCATAGACGAGTGCTTAAACAGCAAATTAAATAACGTAAACAAGTTAGTTAAGTTACTAATTAAGGTGTTTAAAATTAGGCCCAACATTTGAAACTGATGCATTTTAACGCTGTCCTCATATAAATGATAAATGTCCAGATATTTCAAAGAAAGAAATTCCAAACAATCACTCAGTAAACCGCACAAATGATTAAGAGTTCCTCGACGTTGTCCGCGCAATTTAAAATAATAATACAATTTATTTTCTCTTAAAATGCCATGTACCTGCTGCTGTAATTGGCGTATAAATTTTAAGGCAGAACAATTGATAAAATAAAAGTAATCTGCCATATTTTCCGTATAATTCCACAGTATAAAGGTATAAATTTGGAAATAAACACGCACTGGATGTGAACCCATATAATATTGATATAATATCTGAGCTATTTGTACCGCCATCATGGCGTTAATTAGACCAAATTTAAAGAGCAGCATAAATTCAAAACGTTTACGCGGCATTTCCGCACCATTATAGCGTTTATTGAAATCATCCTCTAAGCGTTGGCGGCGTTTCGTTACGGAGCGTATAGCTTTGTAATGGACAAAATTCGCTATATATGTAACAATAATTGTACAATATTTTATAAGAGTATTGGAAAAATTAACCAGCAACTGCAGCTGCCAACGACGATCTTTGGTCTCAACTAAATTATTTAGGTTGAAGGCAAAATAAATGGGTAATATGACAATTATAAAGATGCTTACGATGTGACTATAAATTACAGCAGCATAGTGTTTAAGGGACTTGGTAGATATTTTTGGTATATAATTGATGACCACCAAACCGTAGAGTGTGGCATAAATATGACCAAATATGTAAATGTTGTCTTTATGTTTTTCCCAAAAGCTAGGCGTTTTTAACATGTTTTGTGGCTAACGTTGCAACTAAACTGAATTGGTATATATTGTGGTGTGGTGGATACACTGAGAATCCTTTTTATTGTAGCTGCGGGCAATTGCGTGCTGACAACTAAGATAAGAGATTTTCAGTGTCAATCGCGTGTGTGGATTTTGTTTAATTAAAACCCTTTTTAATTAGAAAAATCAAACTTATTAACTAACTCTGCTACGATATTCAGTTATGAGACTCAGTTTTAAATAACCAATTGCGATCTAGCGAACAATTATTACAAACAAAATTAAGCATGTCCGACCAAATATCTAATAACTACAGACATGAAACCTTTCCAAGCGGAATGTAAAACAGTACAGATAATCTAATATCAGCTATCACTGTAATTAATGTGATATTCGAAAGGAATAGGGCTTGTAGCAATTAGAAATTCAATATTCTATCAAAATTGGTTTTTTAGCCTATGTAGTTTTTTAATTATAAAGATATAAAAATTCCGGAAAATGGCGGCTTACCTTTTTAATACTGCTCTAAAACACCAAAAAAACTTTGCAAATTTTATTTTATAGGTATTTTTTCTTTTTTTTATAATTAAAAAAACACTCACTTTATTTCAATTAATCAATAAACTATTTATTTCGTTGATATTTTTTAATTCACTTTAAAGTAAATACAATTATTTCGCAATTATTTTCACAAACATTAAGCTTAAAAGAGAGAAAGAACAAGGATAAAAGAAAGACTTAACGGTTTACTAAATTTACACAAACATATGTACACACATGCAAACATTTGTACTAATGTTTGTTCAATTAGAAAGAGACGGAAGTTATTTAGTACAAAACAAAATAAGAAAACAAAGTTTGAGATTATAGGTATTTGTTTATATGCATTTTTAGGATATTATTAAAAAAATTCAAATTTAGTCAAGGATTGTTTAAATACTTTAAATAGTAGTCTATTTATAAAAAAAATATTACCATCATCAACATAACCTTGTATGATTTTTTGATTTTTTTCTTTACAACTTCGCCTTAAGATTCACTATATAACAATATGACTAGTGTTGTGCTCCAGTAATAATAATTTTGTGCTATTGTCTTGACAATTAACGCTGTGCATATGATGTGTATGGGTCTCGTCCACAACCATATTAGTCATTTAATCTTCATCATCATCGTCATCTTCGGGCACAAACAAATCATTTTCTTCTAGGAAATTTGCTACACTTTTACTAATGGCTGCTCCAATAAAAAGACCAGGTACAACAGCACACACTACACCCATCATGCCAAAGGGCATTTCCTCGGGTTTAGGCTTCAAGGCACCACTACGAAAATGTGTCGCATTACGTCTTTGTATTTCGCTAATGGTACGACCACCTAGTTGTCTCATTGTTGAAAAATTTGTAGCATTTGCAGCAGCTTTTAATTGGGCGAAACGTGAGATAATCATTTTGATAAAATGAAATTCCACACAAGTCTAGAATAGAATTATTAAGACGTAGTATATAGTGAGTTCTGGAAAAGTATTCGATTTTTTCAATGGTTTACCTAAATTTGTACGAAAATTTATGCAAAGGTAATAAATATAGATGATAAACTGTGTTGACAATTTTATTATGTTTTGTTTTAAATCGGCGATTTTGTTATAAATTTAGCGGGTATGTTATTAGCGGAAATTTAGGCAATTTATCGTTGAAGTTTGTTAAATTTTGGCTTAAAAAACTATATATTTGTATTTTTCCTTGTAATATTTTACAAATTTTTATAGAAATCCTATACCTATAGTTGAATAAAAACAAAACTTGAAATTTTTTATAAAAATTTTGTAGCGGGTATATAAATAGAAAAAATTGACATCACTTAAGACGACAGATGATTTTCGAACAAATGAGTTACAGAGACCGGCGGCGACTTACATTAACGTCGTTGGTAGCTGACACTAAAAATGTCGGTGTCGGATTAAAATCTATTTTAAGCCGCCTTAGTAATTTTTAAAGTTTTAAAATATTCTGCATTTCGATTACGAATTACTATCGAAAATTGGTATTCCAAGAAAAAACTGAATCGTAAGAAATAGAAGAAGCAATTCCATTTTATTTCATTTCTTTAAAATTGTGTGTATTCTGTATTATGATCGTAACTATGTTTTTCTAAGTTATTTTAGTGACTTAGCTTCGAATCGAAATTCAGAATAATAAATTTGCCAACGGAGAAAATTTCGATTCGAATTGAAATGCAGAATAGGGGTGAATAATGAACAATATCGGGATCCGAGTGATGAAAATCGGGATTTTGGATGATTTATATTTTAAAAATATAAAACTGTCTGAAATATTTCCAAAAATATATAGGAACAATCAAGTTTTTTTTCTCAAAATTTTAATCATATTCCTACCCTTGATTACTATGGACCAAATTGTTGGTTATAAATAGACAGTTCTGAAATATCTGCGATCTTTTGAAAATTTAAACAAGAAATTTAAATTTATGTACAAGTGTTTCACGCACTTCATTTTTGCTCGATAACTGGGTTCCGAAATTAACGTTGCATTTAAACGTTTTAAAATGAGAATCTATTGTCTACGCATCAGTTGATTAGCTTCAGCATCCACACTATCCTAATAGTATGGAAGCTCTGGAACCTAATCGGAAAACCCGGATATAAGGATCTGCCAGAAGAAAACCATTTTCTAGAAATATCTGAATTTTAAACCAGAGAATATTCCGAAATATTTCGCATAAAAACCCCTAATGACAATGTATTAAAATTCTAAGTTCGTATTTTTATATAAGAAACTTAACGCCTTCATATTCCTTAAAATATAAATAAAAACATCAATATTTTTTCTGCCGAAGTGGAATTTTATATATATTTTTATTTTTGTTGTTTGTTTTATTATTTTTGTTTTTTATTAAAAAATGTGTGTCTTCAATGGGATTTCAATGCATTTATAATATAATAGAATTTATAAATATTTCAGATATTTTTTGTTTTTGTTATAGCGTTATGTATATGTTGTGTATATTGTAATACAAAAAAAGAAAAGTAATTTAAAAGAAAAATACTACAAAAATATTATAAATAAAATAAAAAATGTATGTAATTCATCAAGGAGTAATTATAATAATAATAATATTGTTGTAATGCTGTATCCTATGTAGATTATGTTATAGTACAAACATAAAATTCCAATTCGTTTCTTGGTTATTGTTGTATTTTGTTGTTGTAATATTTTTAGAAAAAATAAAATACAAGTAATTATTTTGCAGAAATGCTCCTCAGCCAACACAAACCAGTAGTTATTGGTAGTGTAGAGAGCAGAAAGAACATTTTCAAGGTGTTGGAAAAACTTTAACATTTGGAAAAGAAAAAAGTAAAACAAAACAAAAAACTAAAAGAAGAAATTTTGGATGGTTGTGTTCTGTAGTGGTGTTTTAAAAAAAGCAGCTACATTTTTGTATTTTTTCATTCTTTTTCAAAAAGGTGTTCGTTTTGTTTCTTTTTAACTTTTTTTTTTTTGAATTTTGCAAGTTTTTTGCTGATTTTTATTTGGATTTTTCAAAAAATGTTTTTAAATTTTTTTGTGATTTTTATATATATATTTTTAACCTTCTGAGGTTGTTACTTTTTATTTAAATTTTTTATTAAAATTTTACGATTTTTTTGTAAGGGTTTTTTATGTTTTTTTTTCTTTCTTTTAATAAATTTTTTGTTTCAAGTAGCAAACAATCGTGTTTTAATTTTTCTTCTTTGTTGTTGTTATATTTTGTTCTTTTTTTTAATATTTTTTATGCATTTTCATATTTTGTTTTCAATTTTTTAAAGTTTTTATTTTTTCGATTTTTTTGTTGATTTTTTCATATTTTTTAATTTAAAAAATTCTTTTCATTTATGGTGTTGAAAGGATAAAAACAAAGTAAACAGAAGTTTTCTTTTTGTTAAAACTCAGCAGCAAGTTGTTAATATTGAGGACGACAAATTAAAATTTATTCAATAACATGAAAAACATAATTAAATTTCAAAATAGTTCATGTATAGGAGAAGGAAGAGAGTGGGAATTCATTAAAGTGTACTGCAACAGCCAGAACTTGAAAATTCCTTTGAAAGGCTGAGCGTAACCAATTTGTTTTTCTTGTGAGACTTGCTTTATGGGGACATTTGAATAAATTGAATGTTAAACTGTAAAAAAAAAAATAAAAACAGAAAGTAGATTTTAAGATGGCAAATGATTGAAATGAAAATACAAATAATGCAAAAAATATGTTTGAAATTTGCTGAGCTTTGTAGCTTTAAAAAGTGTTTTTGTTTGCTGTTAGTTAGTGTTTTGCTACTAAACTTTTTGTTTAATTATGTTGGCTGTAGTTGTTCTTTTTTAAAATTTTATATTTTTTTGGTTTCTTTCAAGCTTTTCCTTTGTTTAATTGGTAGGCACAGTTTCACGAACGTTGTGAACTTGCAAGACAGCAACGGCTTCTTCAACCTTGGCTTTAAGGGCTTCGTGATCTTCAATCATGTGCAAGAGTTCGGAGTTTTCGATTTCCAGCAACATACCAGTGATCTTACCGGCCAAAGATGGATGCATACGTTCGATCATTGGATACAAACGTTCGCCCAAAATTTGTTTTTGCTCTTGGGGAGTAGCATTTGCCAACAAAGAAGCCAAAAGCTTCTCGGTTCCTAAAATGAAAGTAAACAATATATCAAGTAAATATAAATTGCAACATTCTTTTGATGAGAAAAATGAGATAAGAACACTTACCCTTTTGGTGCATTTGTGGGACAGGTTGGGGTGCTGGAACCTGTTGCACTGTTGGGTTGCGTACATTGGTGTTGTATTTGTAGTTGGCGGCACGTTGTTGAGCAGCACCAGCTGGCAAAGGAGGACCAGCCAAAGCAATGTTAGGAGCTGGAATAGATTGTTGTCCAGTAATAGCACGAGCACCGCTGTTGCGCATGGTGTTGGCAGCGGCAGCATGAGCGCCTTGAACAGCTTGTGGTTGACCACGAGCACCACCGGCAGCTTGTGGGCGGTACTGAGCAGTACCAGCAGGAGCCATGGCGGCATTTTGGAAGCCTCCAGCTGCGGGAGCGGCACCAGCTTGTGCTGGACGAGGCACATGAGTAGCCCAGCGTGGTGTGTTACGCATTTGTGTAGGCACTTGAGGACCCAAGAAACGTTGACCGGGACCCATGGTGGGTACGAAGAAACCACCAGCAGCATTGTGTTGGAATATTTGACCCAATTGTTGCATACGCATACCACCCATGTGACGCATGTATTGAGAAGCAAGATGAGCCTTACGTACTTCCTTACGTTGGGCCAAGGCAACATACAAAGGCTTGGAGCCCATAACACGGCCATTCAATTCAGTGACAGCGCAAGTAGCTTCATTGGGAGCGACGAAGCAGACGAAACCGAAGCCCTTGGAGCGGCCTTCTTCATCAGTCATCACCTTAGCGGAGGTAATAGTACCATACAAGGAGAATTCCTTGCGCAAGCGCTCATCATCGATGGTGTCATCCAAATTCTTGACGTACAAATTGACACCATAGACGGAATCTTGGCGTTTCTTTTTCAATTCTTCGAATTTGCGTTTGAGTTCCTGTTGACGTTCGGCCTTCTTCTGGGCACGAGCAACATACAAGGTCTTACCCTCACCCATGTCTTTGCCGTTAAGGGCTTCGACGGCAGCCTCAGCGGCCTCAGTGGTCTCGAAAGCAACGAAACCGAAACATTTGCTCTTACCATCATCCTTGGTCATGACCTTGTAGCTGGTAATTTTGCCGTATGGCTCAAACATTTCCTTCAATTTTTCATCATTAACGTCGTCGGGGAAGTTCTTGACATAGACGTTAGTGAACAATTTAGCCTTTTCGCCGAGTTCCTTCTCGCGTTCCTTACGTGGAATGAATTTGCCAACGTAAACCTTCTTACCGTTCAACAACATACCGTTAACTTTGGCAATGGCTTTATTGGCGGCCTCTTCAGTTTCGAAATGTACGAATCCGTAACCCTTGGATTGACCCTTATCATCGGTAGCTACTTTACAACTTAAAATATTACCGAAAGCCGAGAAAGTATCATATATAGCCTTATTGTCAATGCTCTTGTCCAAGTTTTTGATGAAAACATTGCCAATGCCGGAACGACGCAATGAGGGATCACGTTGAGACCACATAATGCGAATAGGCTTATCACCGATTAAATCAAAATTCATTGTATCCAAAGCACGTTCAGCTAAAAGTAAAAATGTTACACAATTAATTAAAATGCAATTGGTGTTGAGAAAATATGTGAAGTAATAAATTAAACAAAACCTACATATGTACATAGGTACAGCGTATAAAGTGTTTAGTAGTTAAAGTTGTTATTTGTAACTTTTCTACTTCTGTCATTTTTAGAAAATTTTAAATAATGACATGGTAAGTCAAGCTAATGATTTTTCTAGCAACTATGAATCTTAATCGGTTAAAAATGGAATAAAATCTAACCAATCAATGGGTAGAAGTTGCAAATAGATACAAGTCCTTTACACTAAAATGTTACAATCTACAGAACTTTTTTAATATGAATGTAACTTTTCTACTTCTGCCATTTTCAGGAAATACGAAATAATGACATGGTAAGTCAAGCTAATGATTTTTCTAGCAACTATGAATCTTAATCGGTTAAAAATGGAATAAAATCTAACCAATCAATGGGTAGAAGTTGCAAATAAAGACATCAACCATAAAAACATGTACAAGTTTATTCTTCCTAAGTAATAAAACTCTCGACAACATTGAAACTATTACAATTTAAAAATTTTTGGGTTCTAATAATATTGTAACTTTTCTACTTCTGCCATTTTCAGGAAATACGAAATAATGACATGGTAAGTCAAGTTGAAGATTTTTCTAGCAACTATGAATTTTAATCGGTTAAAAATGGAATAAAATCTAACCAATCAATGGGTAGAAGTTGCATATAAAGGCATCAAATATAAAAACCTAGCAAGTGGATCATTGAAAGTCCCTTTATCATAAGTAAAGCAACTGTTACAACAACTAATTCATTGAAATCTTTTAAAACATAAATTTGTAACTTTTCTACTTCTGCCATTCTCAGGAAATACGAAATAATGACATGGTAAGTCAAGCTAAAGATTTATCTAGCAACTATGAATCTTAATCGGTTAAAAATGGAATAAAATCTAACCAATCAATGGGTAGAAGTTGCAAATAAAGACAAAATACTCGCTGAAAAGGTTATTTTCCTAAGTAAAAAGCACTTGACAACATTTGAACTATAATAGCAGTTTAAATACTTTTTGTTTATTTAATTTGTAACTTTTCTACTTCTGTCATTTTCAAGAAATACGAAATAATGACATGGTAAGTCAAGCTGATGATTGATCTAGCAACTATGAATCTTAATCAGTTAAAAATGGAATAAAATCTAACAAATCAATGGGTAGAAGTTGCAAATAAAGACATCAACCATAAAAATATGTACGACACAAAAAGGACTATCAATCTAGAGTGACAAAGTTTATTTCTCCTAAGTAAAAATCTCTCGACATCATTAAAATTATTACAACAATTTTAAAACTTTTTGGGTTATAATATTGTAACTTTTCTACTTCTGCCATTCTCAGGAAATACGAAATAATGACATGGTAAGTCAAGCTAAAGATTTATCTAGCAACTATGAATCTTAATCGGTTAAAAATGGAATAAAATCTAACCAATCAATGGGTAGAAGTTGCAAATAAAGACAAAATACTCGCTGAAAAGGTTATTTTCCTAAGTAAAAAGCACTTGACAACATTTGAACTATAATAGCAGTTTAAATACTTTTTGTTTATTCAATTTGTAACTTTTCTACTTCTGTCATTTTCAAGAGATACGAAATAATGACATGGTAAGTCAAGCTGATGGTTAATCTAGCAACTATGAATCTTAATCGGTTAAAAATGAAATAAAATCTAACCAATCAATGGGTAGAAGTTGCAAATAAAGCTGAAAATGTTAGTTTTCCCAAAGTATATTAATAAAGTAGCGACATCTCTTGTTGTACAATAACATCTACAACAACCACATGTATTTTGTTTTTGGAATAATTTAAGATTGTGTCAAAATAAAATTTCCTTGAACAACAATGTGAACAAAACATAAATAAAAAATATTACTTTTAAGTTAAAAATATTAACGATTTAATTATATTATTATATATTATACAATTTATTACACTTTTAAACTACTTTAAAACCACTTTTAATTCACTTTTTCAACTTTTCACAAATTTTAACAAATAGCAAAACACAATTTAAAAATGGCGACGTAAACAATGTTAACAATTTTCAAAACAAACTTTGACAATTTGCTTTATTTATCTAGTTTAAAAAAAATAGTCAGCTGTTCAAGTGATGCTACTTTATTAATTTACTTTGAGTTTTCCTAAGTAAAAAGCCCTTTGACAACATTAGAACTATAACAGCAGTTTAAATACTTTTCGTTTATTCAATTTGTAACTTTTCTACTTCTGTCATTTTCAAGAAATACGAAATAATGACATGGTAAGTCAAGCTGATGATTGATCTAGCAACTATGAATCTTAATCGGTTAAAAATGGAATAAAATCTAACCAATCAATGGGTAGAAGTTGCATATTAAATATTCTTTATATATTTCTATCTATCTAGCTGTTACTATGCTAAATGATCTAAAAGGGTTTAAGTAACCTTCCAATTATATTTAGTTTTTTTGTTTATGAGCAAAAGGTTGAACCATTTTATAAATTTAACACGATTAACTAAAAAAGATGCACGTGTTGGAATGTGTACAAGTGGCAATAAAGAAAATTGATTATAAAATTAAAACTTTCTCACACTCAGCTAAAAAATAAAAAAAAATTAAGAAACAGAAGAGTAGTATGTACGTACGTACATTCACTTTCATATTACATGAATAAATAAACATTTTAGCATTCCAAAGAAAGGCAATGACCTCCCGAAAAAATAAATAAAAATAAGAGGAAAAAAAAGGTGAAAGTTATAAAACCAATAAAAATAACAAAATAAAAAAACAGATAAAATAAACAAACAAAAGTGTTTTAAAAATGCGCAGTTATTTCATTTTTTTAATTAACAAAGAAATATTGTAGTAAAAAAAATTGAAACTCAACACTATTAAAAGCATTTGAAATGGCCTTGGAAACTTGTAATGAATTCATAATAAAAATTATCTGTATCTGTCGTTATACATATTATTATTAGTAGTATTGTATTTGTTAAAAATGGTGTTACTAAAAAATGTATTCTATTAAAATAATAAAAGAAATTGTATGGAGTAGGTACAAGTAAATAAATACAAGAAGAAACTGGTATAAGAAATAATTATATGAATGAATGAATGCATATGCCACGTTTGTATTAATTTAGTTTTAAAAGTGAAACCAGTTTAAAATAAATTTCAATTTGTAGAGAAAAAACCGAAACATAAAATAATCAAAAATAGACATGTATGTATAAAATGTGTTAGGAAATAAAAACGTGTGCAAAAAATTAAATAAAAAATACACACACACACACAATTAACCTAAAATAATCAAATACACAGCATTTTGTCTATCAGCAGCTACATAAGTACAAATCAAATATAAAGAAATGCTGGAAATAAACCCTCTACCCTGTAGATACATTAAAACGTAACTTTACTCTTTATGCTACAAAATATAGAAGAAATATTCATACATATAACAAACACAACCACCTTAATGTAAAATATATGTACTTTGTATACTCAATATAATACGATTTGATTAGAGAAAAGAGTACATAAAATACATGAATATGGTATGTATATTTTCTCCTCATGTGCTGTGTTTCTCTCTGTATTCCTTTCCTCTTAAGAACTATCAAAACAAAAAACATGTGTTTCTTTTTTCCCTCATTTTTTTTTTTTTAAAGAAAGAAAATATTGTTACTAGACGACAAAAGATTTGGATTTGATGTCTAGAGTTTAACAATAAAAAATAAACGGAAATAATGAGTAGATACAAATATTTTGTCATTATTATAAGAACTACAACAAAATCCAGTTTATTTTCTTTAAGAGGGTATTGAAACTAAATGGGGTTTGTGTTTGCATTATCATTTTTTTTTATTTTATATAGACTTTTAGAGAAAAAATTTACGTTGAAAAAATATTTTAAAAACTGAAAATGGTTTGAAAAATAAACTGCGTAATTTGAATTGAAACTATGTTCAAAATTATGGTATAATACATGCCTGTGCTGGAGAATCTTATTTTTAGGAATTTAAAGTATTGTACTGACAAGAAGAAACATCCAGCCGGGTTTCTTTCAAATCGATTGCAGATTTCATAAAGTAATGAAGATTAACCGCCAATATTCGGTTTTAAGCTTTGTTGTTGTTGCTGGGGTTTTAAACTAACTTTTTTTTATCAAAAATCCAAACTCTAGATTTTTACTTTATTTTAAATAAGTTTAAATGTAATAATAATTAGCGCTATGAGTTCACAAACTGATAAGCAAGTTAAGTAAATCCCCATTTTAAAGTTTTAATGCAATTCGATTCGATTCTGGAACACTACATAAACGGATTAGAAGACTAAAAATAAGTCCCAAAAACATTTGTAGAGGTGATGCAGTTACAAGTGATCGATAAGAGATATTT
This sequence comes from Lucilia sericata, assembly GCF_015586225.1. Classification (NCBI taxonomy): domain Eukaryota; kingdom Metazoa; phylum Arthropoda; class Insecta; order Diptera; family Calliphoridae; genus Lucilia; species Lucilia sericata. The sequence goes on along the minus strand of NW_023994150.1, from coordinate 570,419 downwards.
GTGGGATGTTTGAAGTCAAAGAGGTGCCAGAAAATTAATCATATTATTTCTCTCTGTGCAAAAAGAGAAATGTTCCAGAATGGAATAGAAGATATAGTTATGACATGTTGGAACAAAGGACCAGAAGACTAATAATAAGTACCAAGAACTATTGAAGGGGTAATACCGCTACTCGATTAAAGGTTTTTACTGTAGAAAAACAGAAAGGGTTCAGAACTTTAGACAAGCTGTGGCCTTGTCTATAGTTATTTCAGGGGAATCGAATTTCTACAAATGTAAAGTTTTTATTCCAGTTTCTAATTCTGTTTAGATTTCTTATACAATAATATTTAAAAATCTAAAAAGTAGTTGTTTTAATGTTGTAGGTACTTCTATAACCACTTAAAATGCAAATGCAGACAGCCAAATAACATGTAGGTAACAAAACTTTATAAAAATTCCAAGACACCTCATTATAATTTGTGGATTGAATGCATTGCAAATGCAATTAAATAAATAAATTGAAGGCTTTGTACATATTTTAATTAAAACACTTTAACCATAAAAAAATTTCTATAAAAAAGGTTCCCTTTGTTAAAATATTTCCAGCAAAAAAATTAGTCATACTTTTCAAATTAAATAAATGGTTTTCCCCTCACACAATTTACTCTATACTATGTACTATAGTAAATACAATACGTTGGCAATATTAAAAAAAACTGCAACGTTTACAAAAAATAAACAAATACACAAATTACTCAAAAAATTCTTCAATTTCTATACAAAATATATTGAAATTTTTTAAAAATTAAAAAATAAAACTTACCATCAGCTGGTTGTTGAAAGTTAACATAGGCATAGCCTAGTGAGCGACGAGTAATAATGTCGCGACATACTCGAATGGATAGTACTGGACCAGCATCAGAGAATTTCTCAAAAAGTCCAGCTTCATTAATATCCTGATGCAAATCTCCAACGTATAGCGAAGCCATTTGATAGTTTGGTCCACCAGAGTTCATTGTTTATCAAGAAAAAGTGTAGATAAAATATTTTTTTCCTTGTTTTTATCAATAAAACAGAAGGAAAGGGAAATCTAACCAAGACTCGTCCGATGAAGTATAAAAAATCTACACAAAGGAAAAACTCAAAAGAAACTGTAAAGAAATAGATAAAAAGAAATAATAAATTTGTTATTAATATGTTAAATATATATTAAGAAAAGAAATATTTTTAACATTAATAGGCTGTGTTTTACAAAATGTAAACAAAAAATTACTCAAAACAGCCAAATACTCAGAAATTCACCCTTAGTTATGGCAACTCTGAAAAATTGAGTGAGTTTTTTTGTCGTTATGTTCTTTTCATTGGAATGTGAGTAGAACAAAAAAAATATATCACACTACTACAGTTATATGAATTTTTAGGCGTGTTTTTTCGTTGTGAAATATTTTAATTCAACATTTTTTCTTAATACTTTTGATATAATTCTGTACTTTAACTCCAGCAAACACTGAAACTAGTTTAAATAATCCATTATTTCTTTAATTTTTTCAATGGAATTTCCCAATAAAATTTCTTTCTCTTTTTATCATATACAATTTCTTTATGCAGCTATTGCATTCACTCAATTTTTTCATAGCGAGCCACACCACGTTTTTTTTCTTTTGTCCATGAACAAAATTTTGCAATCATTGTTCGTTTTTCATTTATGTATTTATTATTGCAACTTACGTTTTTACACTTTTTCGATTTTTGCTACTTTTTACAATTTTTTTTGTTAATTTTTTATTTTTATATTTTTTTTTGGGTTTTTTTATTTTTTTTTTTTAATTTCACAAAAAAATGTGATAAGCCGTGTTCTTCAACTCACGACCGCTCACCAAAACGGACTCGACTCGTTTAACGGTCGGTTAGAAATGAAAGAGAAAATTCGAAGAAAATTTCCAACAAAAAAATCGTCCATTAATAAGCTAAAGTTGCCAGATTGTAATACGCAACAAATATGTAGCGCTGGCATTACGTTTTATATAAAAAGCTTATAAATGACTTTAACATTAATAAATTATTAACTTTAGATAATTTCTTAAAAGAATTTTACAATTTTATTAGTTAAAAAAGTTTTAAAATTAAATATATTCAAATTAAATATTAAAGTCAACAAACATATGGCCATATTGTGTTATGTTTATAAGAATATAATGTTGTCTCTTTTCTTCTTGTGGTAATTTAATAGGCAACAAACGTAAATGTTTGTGTCAGCAAAAAACAAAACTAATATAAATGTAACTGCCAGATTGATTTTATTTACTTTAAGCTTTTTAGCGTTTTTAACAAAATGTATTTGTAATGATGCATTTAATGATTCAAACTCTAGCATATTATTTTTAAAAAAACTATATCTTAATAAAAAGCGTTAGACTTACCTAGATCTTTAATAAAAATTTCTTCACAAGTATCTCTATATTTTGTTGTTTTGGTTTAAAATAGCTTGTCTATATAAATAATTCTCAAAATCTGCTGTTTGTAGACACGAAAGATCGCACATAGATTTACAATACATACAAAAATGGCTTATTAAAAAAGATCTCTTCCAGAGTTTTAAAATTTAATAGAAACTTTAAAGTCTATTTGCGTTTTAGCGTATATTTAAACAAATAGTTATTTTTGCACAAATTCAAATCAAACCGGGATATAAAATAACGAACATTTTTGAGTTTGAATCAAAAGGTGAACAAAAAAAATATTTTAACTTTTTTTGGGTTTGTTGGCAAGAATATTTTATTTGTTTTTTTTTTTACAAAAGAAAACTACGACTTTTTCACAACAAAATCTAAATAATTTGAATAAAAAACTGATATTTTTATCAAAGCATAATAGTTTTATTTCGTTAATTTATAAAGTCAGTAGTACATTTTTATTTCTTTTTAGACTTTCCCCGACTTTTTCCTCTTTTGGCGGCTTTTTTCTGGGCCCGCCTAAATTTACGCCAATGCTTTTGTATAACACGAGCCGAACGATTCATCATAAAGAGTAGAATTTTTTGTTCATGTTGTCGCTTTTCCTCCTCTTCTTTGGCTCGTACTATCTGTTCATATTCCAGCTCTTCTCTATTGTATTCAATTAAAAATTCCTCAAATGATTTCTTCTGACGTTCGTATTCTTTTTGCAGAAACATGTTCTCTTTGATTTTATCGCCCATAGTTTGGTCGAACTTTTTTATTAAAGCTTGCAATTGAAGAAGTAATTTATTTCTGTAAAATTGAACAAAATATGATAAATCGGTTTTAGTGTTTAAAATTAAACTACTCACTTTTCGTCTCTAGCTGATCTTTCTTGTTTTAAATTTTCTTTTAATAACTGTTCATAACTTATTTTGATACGCTCAAGTTCTTCTTTTAGTTCTTTTTGTTTAAGCACACTAGAGGCATGGATTTGTCCGATAAGACGACTGGAGCGTACTCTTTAAATTTTGATAAGTTAGCTTTAGTTTGTGTTTTTTTATAAAGAAAATTTTTAGTTTTAAACAATTGCTTACATTTCTTGTTTAATCTTTATATTGTTTTCATATTTACAAGTGGCCAAATCTTTTTCATATTTCTGTATAATGCCATCCTTGGCCGCCATTTTCCATTTCAAATTTATACGCTGACTTTTCAAAAGATTCTGGAAAACTGGTTTTAAGACAGAAATGGAATTTATTCGAAACTTTATCAAGTTTGATATGCTTACCTTTAATATTCTTTTGTATACTTTGATTTTCATGATAGACTTCGTGTATACGTTTCTCTTTATTTAGTTCCGATATGGCAGATTTCTTTAGACGCTCTTCGGTTATTTTAAGCAGCAATTGAAATGTGTATATCAGAGATTTATCAGCTGTTGTTAGATCATTTAAAAAATCGTTAAAATATTCAAATAACTGCAAATTTTCATGAAAGAAATCTATAATTTTAATTAAACGATAATTTAGATGAGGTGGAGGGTTATTAGCTGGAACCATATTCTAAAATAAAGAAATATTAGAAATGATAAAGTTATATAAATGTTCTTTATTGTACCTTTTCCTGTATATATTTCTGCAACCATTCTATACACATTTCATATTGTGAGCCCCTTAAACGTTGTTGTACGGTAAGAAAATTTTCAAAAATTTGCGGTAATATTAGTGAAATCCGCAATTTATCCAGTGATTCTTGCATTATTCTTATAATACTATTTATTTGTGTTTGTCTTTCTAGGGAGATTTCTTTAAAAAAGTAAAGAAGTAGTATAAATTACATATAATTCAGAGTTTTTAGTATAATTTTTAAGCTGGACTTGCCTTCATTGTCCTTCATTGAGCAATTAATTTGTTTTAACTTTTGCATTGTTTGTGGCTTAATTTTTTTGTTAAACATATTTTTTTGTTTCTCTAATGTCAAATCTTGTTTAAACTTTGTTAAATTTTCTTTAAACTTGTTATACTACCCAAAAAATAGCAAAAATATTTAAGAAAATAAATAAAGTCAATAATATTTTGTTGCTATGGTTGTCGTTGTTGTTTCCTAAATAAAATGTTTGACTGGGTTTTACTTTAATGTGACGGATCAGCTGATTCGTGTTTTTAATACAAAAACTCAACGGCAATCTAACGGTCAAATTAACGACCTAACCTAAAATATCAGCAGAAGTTTTTCACCAATTTTTCAAAATAATTGTGGAAAATAATTAAAAATAAAATTGCATATTTTGTTTCTTTTAGTTTACAGTACATTTCGGTACACAAAAAAGATATTTCAATATATTTATTCCAATTATTTGTATGTTGTAGATTAATCATCATGTCACGCTATACTCTGTAGTTTTAGTTTTTTGAAATACTTTACATACATTTTACACATCGATAAAGAGTTTTTGTTTTATTAATAATTATGACATCAAATTCAAAATAAAAATACTTAACATATATAAAAAAGGAAAAGTGAAAAAAAATAAACAATATTAAATAAGGAATTAAAAATAAATAAATGAAAAAATAAGATAATTAACTAAAAAAAAAACTGAAAACTAAAAGAAATTTTTTAAAATATAATAAAAAGACTTAAGCTAATACAATGATGATATTTTACATAATTCAATTTTTCTTTTTTTTTTTTATATATAAAACTTTAAAGTTTTTAAACAACATAGCAATAAATTTCAATTTCAAATTTTAATATAAAGATTTTTGTAACTAAATTCAAGTGTAATTTTTTTTTTATAATTTTTATATGTTTTTTTGTAACTAAATTTAAATGTAATTTTTATAACAAAATATACATTACATAATAATTTTTTAAAAATCTTAAGAAAAAAAAAAAAAAAAAAAAAAAACAGAAAAATAAAAAAGTTTAAAGTTTATTATAAAGTATATAACTTTGCCTAAATATAGTACTTGTATTAATCTTTAAGATTTTGTTTTGTTGTTAAAGAAATTTGTCTAAAAATTAATATGTTTTCGTTTTTTTTTTTAATGATATCATAAAGTAAATAAAACATTAATATACGTTATATGTTAAGTTTAATATTAATAATAATAACTACTATGCATGTGAAATGTTTTGGAAAATTATAAAATAAATACATGTTTAGTTTAATAATAATATAATAATTCTGCCATTGCACACTAATAATCCTGTAATACGTTTAATTTAATTTAAATTATTTATTGTTTTTTTTTCTTTCTTTTAACAATTAAATCCTTTAAGGTTTTCTTTTTAGGAAAAAGCAAAATCAAAATACTATTTAAGGTTTGGCAGTGAGATTTGTTGCAATTTTTGTTTTTCATTTTGTATAAAGTTCCAATACTGCTGCTCTGCTGTATGAAATAATAAAGTGAATTCTGCAGAACTTATTCTAAAAAAAGTCTTTTTAATGAAAAAATAAAACTTGCTCTCGCAATTAGGGTTTATTTTCATTTCTGTTTCTAATAATTTTGTTTTTTATTAATTTCACAATGTTTTAACTAGTTTTAGCAAGAAATTTTTTAAACAAAATCAAAGAAATTCATACACATTTGTTTATATAAAGCTAAAAATAATTTTTAACAAGTAGATTCCAAAATTTTGCAGTCATTTGCCAAATCAATAACAATTTGTAGATTTTTTAATGCCCAACATGTTACAATAAAATAACTTTAACTAAATAATAAAAATCACTTACCACCAAAGGTTCAAAGGTCCAAAAGTAAAAGAATATTAAAATATCAAATTGAAAACATGCACAACCTTTTTAATCCTGTATCAGCTAATATAATACTCCTTCCTACTGCTTATAAACTTAAGTGGTAGTGTTAGTTGTAGTTGTGACTTCCATTAGCTGGCTATTGGTTGTGTCATCAGCAGTTGCTTTTAATGGTAATTCCTCCGCTGCTAGAGTTTGAGTTGTAACTGTGGGTGTTATTGTTGTTGCTGTTGTAACATTTGGCGCTTCTCCCCATTCTATTAAATACTGCATTTGTCCATTGGCTAATTGACGTTTGGCACGTATAGAGAATTGTTCTCCCGATTCGATGCGATTGACAATACCAAAGTATTTATTAACAGTTTGCTTCAAATCTTCATGAGACGGCTGAGGAGGAGGTTGTGAGGTTTGGTTATTAACTGCTGCTGCAGCAGCGGCCGAAACTGATGAGGTTGAAGATTGATTAGAGGAAACTGAACTGCGTCTGCTGGCATTGGGTGAATTTTTTTGGGGTCTTTGTCTTAAACGACGACCATGTGGTGGCAGTGGAACATTTGTATTTTCCACATTGCTTGTATCTATATTTGGAGAAGTGTTTAGAGATGTGCTAATGCTATTGTTATTATTATTATTTGATGACGAGGTCGTTGGCGATGTTTTAGTTGTTGTGTTAGTAAATAGAGAGGCGGCAGTAGTGGTAGAAGCTGCTGCAGCTGCTAATAAATCTTTGGCTTGTATGGGGAAAAAGTTTGTAGGAATGGGATTAATGGTAGTTGTACTTATAACCTGCAAATAACAATAATTAGTTCTTCTACTTTATGATAGATAAAAAAGTGTTTAAAATTACTTCTATGTTCGATGAGAGTCTTCTGGTACGTCTTCTGCGCACTTCTTTATTTGGGCCGATTGTTATATCTTTGGCACTCAGTCTTCGCTTAATAGTGCGTACTGTCCTTGGCTGACCGGCAGCTTTGGCCAGATTGCTTGTACTTAATTTGGGAAACAAACCTGCACTCTTAAGGGCAGCTAATTTTGAACTAAAATTCAATGCCGTAGTATTGAATATACCAAAGCTTACGGATTTTTTTCCACTAGATGTTGTGGAGTTATCATTCTTTTTGGGCGATATTATTCTAAAAGGATTATTTTGTCCCAGAAAGTTTTTAGGTGGCGGTATTATCAAATCTAATGAAGTGCCACGGGAACTGCTGCTGGAATTTTCATCAGATGAGGAATCGATTAAACGTGGTGCGGTATAGCTTTTGGATAAAGTAAAAGCTTTACGTTTGCGTGAACTTTTTTCAGATTTTATTTTGTCAACAGCAACAGTTAATGCGGATGTTGGCTCCTTGGATTTGGGAGATTTATGGGGACTGATGGTTTTTGTTTCTTTTTTAGGGGATTGCTCCTTTTTAGATTTTGGCGTAGTTAAGGTATATGCTTCTGACTCAGGCACTGCATCATTTGCATTGTCATCTTCTACATCCATCTTTTCCAACGTACTAACAGTGGTTACTTTCTTTGTGCTACAGGGCGTTTTTGGTTCCATGTCACGTGCTGTTTGTGCCTCTGTTTGTGGTGATAATTTAGTTCTTTTAACTTTATCCAATATACGTTTAATGGGTATTTCATCATCTGAGGTATCATCGAACTCATAAACATCATGTGAACTAGAGTCTTCATTTAGTTTTCTTTTTGAAGTGGGAGTATTTTCTATTTGTTGTCGGCAATTCGAGTTTAAGAATTTGAAACCAATATTTTCAGGAGCATCATTTAAAAGTTTTAGTTTCAAATTATTAAAAACAAAATCATCATTAAATGTATCTATTGATTTAATGGGAAATTTCTTGATTTCTGGTGGCTGCAGGGAACGCAAAGCAAAACTATTCACATCTCGCTTTATTTCTTTGCCACTCATGAAGAGCTGCGAATTTTCATTGAGGGTAGATTTGATTTTATCCAAAAATTCCTTCTCTGGCATTGAGATCCACTAAAAAAGAAGTAAACCATAATGTTAAACACAAAGTAATAATAAGAACATGTTGTACTATAACCAACCTCTTTTGGTATGGGTAATAGTTTTCTTTTTTCTAAAACAAAAGGATTTATATCCTTTAGCAAATGATGAGTTTTATGATGCTTTTTCAAAATCGAAAGATTGTATAACACCAAATGTACTAAATCCACCCAACTGGCTTGAAGACGTCTTAAATACTCATCGCCCTCATTGCAAACAGAACAGCAGAATACAAAAAAGCTAAATAAGAAGGCAGTAAATCACTAATTATTTAATCTAAAAAAAACTTCATAAAAAGGAAACGTACCAATCTCCCCTCACCAGTTGACTTTTAAACTTTTGTGTACAATGACTGTGGTACCAGTTCAAACAACGCCAACACTGCAACATGTTATTGTCGAATTTACCCGTTTTGCCACAATAACAATAGATTTGTTCCTCATTTGAACGATGTTTAACATCCCATGTAAGAGATTCAATCTAAAACAGAAGTAATTTTTTATTATTTTTTCTTAACCTTTGGAAAGATTGTTTGATACACTTACATTGTAATGCAATTGCAGACAAGTTTCAACTTCAGTTTCTTCTTCGGTAGAACTGAATTTTGAAGAATCATCTAATTTCATGGGTTTAGCACATCGTTTACACAGCCAAATATCACTACCCGGTGCTGTCTCAGAGGTACATTTGCGATGATAACCTCTACCACAACGTTCACAAATCTCCACTTGGGAATCGGGACGTAAACGTTTGCAGGCAACACACATGGGCTGATCCACAGATTTATCCTCGTTTGTGGAATTATTGTTGTTAGTAGAGCCACCCAATTTACGCATTTCGTCGGCCTCACACCACACTTCGGTTTTATCATCAAAACGCACTAGGAATTGATTGCGTGCGGTATCAATAACTGTGCCCAGATAGAAACGATCATCGTGTCGTTTTATAAAAACATCTTCGCCATTGGCAAATAAAGGTGGAGGAGGAGCTGTTATGGTAGCAGAAGGAGATTGTTTAGTTTCATTTAAATATTCCTTATTTTGGTTACTCATTTCGGGTGAGGGTGGTGTAGGCGGTGTTAAGGGGGTATTGGAGGTTGTTGTTGTTTGTGGCTGTTGTACTAAACTATTCGATTGGGAAATTTTACTAGTGTCTGTTGTGGAATCTTGTGCTGCTTTTTCAATATTTTGTGCGGCCGATGCAAAACTTTGTTTTGTTGTTGTTATGGCATTTGATTTATCCAGTTTTTGATAATTACATGATGTACTAGGACTATTAATGGAACTAGTAGTGGAGATAATATTATTATTATTGTTGTTTCCTGTATTTGGCATAGAAGGAGGTGTATTTTCAGGCGTTGTGGGTGGTGTATGCGGTGTAGTAGCAGTGGTAGTCGAATCTGGTTCGTCTATTACTAAAACATTTGATTCATAGATATCGGCCAAAGGCAAAGCTGGACCATTTTCTATAATCGGCTTATGTTGTATGGCTGGTATTATAGGCGAAGGCTGTTGGGCTGGTGTAGACGCCAGTGAATTGGATGCCGAAGAAGAGGATGAAGTATCGGTGTATAAGTTATTAATGCAAATATTTATGCGATCCAATACGACAGTGGAGGTGGTGTTGGGATTGTTGCCATTGCCTGCTACTAAAGGTGCCGAGGCGGTATTGCTTACACCAGTGTTAGCACTATTCGAGGGTATATTTGTTATTATTTTGGGATTTGTATTGAGTGGTCCGGTTATGGAGTTTTCCGGTGACACATAGAATTGTGACATTTGTATGGTCGAGGCCGCAGAATGTGGATTTTGTTGCTGCTGCTGTTGTTGTGGTGCTGCTGATGCTGGAAAATGTTGCGAAGCAAAATGTTGTTGCAACAGTTCTGTTGTTGTGGCTGGCTGGAAATTCGATTGATGCAATAAATGTTGTGGAAACAAATGTTGCAATTGTTTGTTATTGTTCAAACTGAAAACATGTTGAGCATGTTGAAAGCCACTTGCCGTGGTTGCCATACTACCACTATTTGCAGCATTTAATGGATTGGAGGTAGAGGTAACAATTCTTATATTGCGCTGTTGCTCAGGGCTCAATGATGATGCTGCTCCTGCTTGTTGATGGGCAAAATTGTTTGTTATTAAAATTGTGTTGGGATGATGTGCGGCCGTTGGATTTGTGGCTCCTGCGGCTGCTGCCGGTGCTCCAGCTGTGGTATAGAAACGTTGTGGCGTTCCTAAAGCTCCTAATGTGGCAGCCGCTGTGGTAGTATAAAAATTTTTATCCAAAGTATTTGAATTTATTTGCAATTGCCGAGGATCGCCATAAATAGCCCCAGCTGCTACGGCTGCAGCCAATTGTTGCTGCTGTTGTTGTTGCTGTTGTGCATTGAGGAATGTATTAAGAACGGCTGCTTGTGGCGGTGAGGTGGTGACATGCTGTGCCATTTGTAAGCCATGTTGTGCCGTAATATTTGCGGTATTATATTGGTTATTCATCATGATATTTTATTATAAATTGATTACTTTATGGGGATGAATTGTTTGCACGTGAAATCTGGTGGGAAAAATCAAATTAGCACAACAAATTTATGTTAAAATGTATTTTTAATTGGTTCACTCTTTACAAGTTTTTTTTTATATTCCCCTTAAACACAAATTTTAAGTAAAAACGCGTAAACTCTTAAAAAAATCATTCCGGCAACATTACAACAGCATCAAATGTTTAGAGAAAAAAATGTATAATTACCGGCTGTATACACTACACATACATATACACAAGTCTTCTATACATATATTTTCTTTTCAAATAAAAAAAAACTTCAAATTATCTGATATTCATATTTTTTGTACATATTATAAAGAAATTTTATTTTATGTCAATTATTTTCTTTTAAATTTATTTTCTATCAAGAGACATTTTTTTATACAGGGAAATATGTACTATGATTTTTTCAATTACATTTTTTCTTTAGTTTTCACTGTCTGCACCGGAGCGGAGGAGTACTACAATTTTTTACTTTTGCCAGACACACATTTTTTTACCTTTTCACATGAAAATTTTATGAAAATCTTGAATGTTTTTGTAAAAACCACAAAATATTACATTTGTTTAACTTGTTTGAGATAATTTTAATTAATCTATATTTAAAATAGTTATTAATTAAACACTTGATACGAAAAAAATTTAACACCCGTCAGCCATTTTTCCAACAACTGATTTTTTTCTATCTTTTCTTTTTATTTTTCTTTTGGTATTGTTCGTTTTTACATGGCTGTTATCGCGCGCGCTAAACAAACAGAGTTGTATTTTTGGGTATTATATGTTATCGATTGTTGTTTAGATTAGTTCTTAGAGTAGTGATGGTAATGTTTTGTTTTTTTAACTATTGTGTTAAAAATCGCTTAATTTACTTCAGTTATTCTCAAGTTGGCGGTGAAGCGATAAATTAATAAATTTTATTTGATTTTGAATCAATTTATAAGCGAAAATTCTGGCTGGCTTCCAATTTAATGAGAGTATTACTCGAAAATATTTATATTTTACATTATCTGCAGATTGTTAAGCCGTTAAGAAGATTTTCAAATGTTATTTTTTTAAGTTCATTATAAAAAGTTATCAATAATTTTATTATTGCATATATAAGTAAAAGTTAAAAATGTAATTGTAGTAAAATATTAATTTGTTTTTTGCATTAAGTTAATTAAGAATCGGCATCTTCCGAAAATAGTCTATCTATTTGTAATTGTTTCCTAATTGCTCCCACCTGTGTCACAACTTTAGGCGATACCGGGGATATGGTATATTTTTGAACAGCCGGAATCTGTAATTTGCCAATAACGAAAAGTTCTTAATAAATATAAAATATTTTTTACAAAAACAAACTTACATCCCAACGTCTCTGCAAATCCTGTAATTCTTTAGAATTTTCCTTAAATTTAACCGCTTCCATGCGAGTCATTTTAGGCATTTCACGCATTAGAGGTATGGACAGACTATGTTCACCCTGTATAACAATATCCCGACGACCAGTGCTGGTGGGTGTTGTTTGGGTGCCACGCGTTTGATAGGCCAGATCACCGTAATTCTTTAAATAGCGGGACAAACGTTTATCGGTAACACGACGCAGCTTTTCTATATTTTTATCATCATCACTATTTGTTACATTTAAAAATTGTTCCTTATCATTAAGAAAACTTAAATTATTTTCAGGGGGTGACTTGAGATTTTCCTCCTCAGTAGGGGCAAATAATGAAAATTGTTTATCTGGATGGAAAACAGAATTTTGTTCAATATTCATGGAATACGGTGGATGATTAGTATAATCTAAGTTATTTAAAGAAGAATATTCATGTGACAAGGATGAGGAGGGGATATTGGAGCTTTTATTATCATTTCTAAGAGAGTCTCTGCTATCGTTCATAATGTGAAAGGACATTTGTGCAGCAGTTTCATTAACTTTAGCTGATTCCTAAAATTATAGAAAATGTATAAAATAAGTTTACTTTTATTTAAAAAGTGCGTTAAGCTTACATTTTTATCATTAATGTGCAAACTTTCGGTATCCTTGCCACAGGCTACTTCTTCTAAACAGAACGAACACAATGTCTTACGACAACTCATGCAAAGATTTCTAGTATTTTGACATGCTCTACAGACATCACTTTTACTGCTACAGGTTTTACACCACGAATACAAACGTTCACATCTTATACATACCAGAAAAAAGCTACGCTCTGCTTCAGTTTCTTGAGGCTCTGAGTTTTTATCACTTTCATTTTCTGTCGATTTGGAATTTTTGTTAATAAAATGTTTTGTTGTGGTTTTACCCGTGGAGGGAGACTTTATGCGAAATGATAATTTGGTTTGGCAACGCAGACAAAAGTTTTCCAATTCCTTTAAGGGTTCATCACACATGGGGCAAATCTTTTCACTCAAATGAAAACATTCACGTTCAATTTTTGCCATTTCTGTTTGATCTAATTCCAAATCAATTTCTGTGGGCAATGAAGACGATTTATTGCGGTAGTTGTATTCATGTTTTTCGGAGTTACTAAAATATTTGTAGACCTTATTATTGTTATCCGGTCTATGGGAAATATTTTCTTTATTAGTTTCCTGGCTTAAGGTTGTGGGCTTTTTAATAGTTAAGGCATTAAGATCAGCATTTAAAAGTAGCTGAGAATCATTTTCTAACTTGGCTAAAAGATGTTCTCTGGTCAAACGATTTTGTTCGGCATCAAAACGTACCTGTCAAAGAATTCGATTGTTTTTAATTTCCTTCAACTAATTGAGTTTTTCCTACCTTTACTGCCTTAATTCTTTCCTTTTCCAATTGTTCTTCCAGTTTCATAGTTTTCAGTTGTTCCTGCAAACGCCTTTAAATGGTAGTGTTTTAAAATTTGTGGTATTAATTATTTTTAAATCAAATTTACCTGGTTAATACCTCTTCCTGTTGATGTTCTTTATCCCTTAACTGTTTAATGGTACGACGTTTTTCTTCTATTTGTTGCATAAGTTCTCGTTGGTACTCTTTTTTACGAGCCGATTCCAGCTAATAAGCAATATTATTATTTAACAAATTAACATCACATATTTTAATAAACTACCTCTGCTTGTTTACGATTAATTTCCAAAACGTCTTCTGAACCATTTACCAAATTGGTTAGATTTGTATGTCTTAAATCCTGCAGCAATCTATAGCGTGCAGAATCTGGTCTCACTGTGTTGGCTGAATGCTTAGAAGGCACATAATTTGGATTATTAACATTGATAATTTCCAGATCAGTCTTAGCAGCAGTATGTAAAGAACCGTGTGCACCATTTGAGGTCAAAGAAGAGTTATTAGAACGGGCACTATTTATATTGGAAGTTTCCATATTCAATTGTTTATTTTTTCTTGTTGCACGGGAATGTAATAACTATATAACCAGAGTCATTTTAATACAAACAAATAAGTTTACTTAAGCTGTTATTCTTACCTGATGTTTAATTAAATTTTCCTGATTTTCAAGTTGTCTTTTTTGCAATTCATTTTGACGTTTTTGATATTCATTACTAAAACCAGGAAAATATGAATAAAATGTATCCGAAACCCATTGCTCCATATCATCCTGTTAAAAGTGTAAAAATAAAAAATAAGGCAAAAACACATTTTATTATAAACAAAACTTAACAACAATCACAAAACTTTGATACATATTTAATGTTAATTTTCTATAACATGCTTCCTTCCTCTAAGTCCAAAAATACAACTAACATACATAAATAGTTATTTGCTAAATTTTGGCATGTTTATTGTTGTCCTCTTACTAAGTACAAAATAACTTTTTACTCATAATATTTATGTAAGTTTGTAAAAAATTATTCTTTATTGGGGACTACTACTGAGCACTGCAACTCTTCACACCAACAAACTCTTCTCAGCAAACAGACAAATGTAGGCCAAGGGAGTAAATTTTCTACTACAGACCTATTTCTACTACTGTTGTTTCTCCACCTTAGGTGGTAAAGGTGGCTGGCAAAGTCATCATCATGACAAAATTTTAACAGGCCCTATAGCACGTGCATGAGTTTTACTATTTTTGTTAACAATGTTTAGGAAGTAAACGTAAAGTTAAAAGAAAAACTATTTTTATAGCAAACAACCCCCCCTTAGATAGTGTTTCCTTTAGAAGTGAAGTGAGTGTAGAAGAGGACATGAAGTAACGGTTATTATAGGAATATTTTAATTTTCAAACTTTACTCCCACTTTTACTTTATGTTTAAACATATACATAAATATTTTTAGAATTACAATAACAATAAAAAACTGTTTAGATTCAAAGTGGTCAAAATCGAATGTACTTTTATAGTTTATCTGTAATTTAAAGCATAGTCTTGTATATAGTTTAGTGTAAATATAGAAAAATTACTTTCAATTTTGTAAACAAAAAAATACAAAAGAAAAAGAACAATATCTTCACGTCCAATTACCACTTAAGTCACCGTAAAACTAAATAAAAAATATACTTTTTACTTTTTCCTACTCATTGTATGACAAATTATTAACGTATTGAAATGTGCACTACAAAAAATAGTGCCAAAAACAGAAAAGAAAGAAAAGGTGTTACGGCCTATAAATTCTATAATATGGAAAACTAATTCACTTCTGCTTAGACGTACATTAAGCAACGACAAAATAATTTTGCACAAAACATGCATATTTAGTAAAATTATCATATACCCACCCACCTAGAGTAAAAAAATAAAGCCACAGTATATGAACAATAATAATAATTTAACTACATACAATAAGCACGCAGAATGAAGGTATGTTTATTAGGGAGGCATTTCTCTAAGAAACTAAGACATTTTAAACAATTCCAGCAAATAATTATTAAATTTAAAGAGATATTTGATTTTGTCTTTCCTCCATAATAATAAGCATTATCACCGCAACTTTGCTGGCTTTTTATTCCATAATATATTTAAGTTTAAGATTTAGTTTGAGGTTAATCTTCCCTAATGTTTTAAAGTTTTTGGGTTACACAAAGTTATTCTAATGTACAGCACATTGTATAGGTTTGTATGTGCGAAAATAAATATTGTTGTTTATTTTTGCGGCGCTATATGGTTAATTAATCACATTATTTTATTATTTTACAAGAAATGGGTTGGTATATTTACTTTTCTGATTTTAATTTTTAAATACATATTGTAAACAATAGAATCTGCATTAAACTAATAAGGAATATTTGATCATATACCTTTTAAGGAGAAACTTATTAGCAGCTACCAACCTGAGACCAACTTTGTATTCAAAACAAACTTACCGGACTTTTCTTCTTCGGCCTATTACTACTAGGAGCCTCGTTAGCATCTTCATTATTAGTTTTATTATTGTGTTGTTTATTAATCCAGTCTTTTGTTTTCTTATTTAAAATAGTTATTTCTTCATTTGGCTTTTGCTGATTCTCATGTTCTTTTACCATGGAAGTAGTTGTTGGTGTTGTATCGGAAGTTCTGGAGGAATTGAGTTCCAGGGCTTGTTCATATAGTCGTTGACGTTCTTCGGCTAAACGCCGCTTTTCCAAAGCCAAAAATGCGTCTATATCCATATCATTTCCACATTTTTTTCTTAAAAATATCCGATTGTTTACTAACTAAAAATTACCAAAACAAACAACAGTTTAGTAAACAAAAAAAATAAGAGTGTTGTTAAAGTAATGACTATTAGAGTGATTATTTTAATGGTTACTTGGTACTCACACATTTGCTGTGCAACACTATCAAGTGTCTACGATAATAATAAAATACAACGCTATTAGTTTTACTGCTGGTTACCACCTGGCTGTCGTTTTTATTGACAGGGCGACATCTGTATGTAAAAAACATTTTTACGGGTTCGTGACTTTACTTTTAATCTTTAGACATATTTTTGAAACTACTATTTTTCTGCTCAGTTTTTATAGAACTGAGCATCAGTGTTGCCAGAAAAATTTTATCTCATGTCCCCAATCTTAAGCTTGTTGTCCCCAAAAAATCCCCATTTTTAAATTGAATTCCCTATAATTTGCCCCAAAATTTGTTCATGAAAAACTCTTAATTCCGTCCGATACAAATATTTTCCATTGATAGGACTGTTTGATTTTTAAAAAGAGAAATTTCGGAATTTGATTCAAAATAGGCCCCCGGAATACAGTTAAAACAGCCATGTATATATTAATACAGCAGCAATCGTAGTCATGATGCAATTTTCAGAGGTCGTCTCTGATTTTTGCTCATATCTCCGTTATTTATGGACGGATTTTGATGAATTTCAACAGTCGCACAGACGGACATGGCAAAGATAACATTTAACAAAAATGATTTGTTTTAGGAAATTAATTAAAAGACCTATTCCGAAAACCTTCCTGATGTTTATATCAATAATGATAATTTTTAAAAATTTTAAACAAAAAATGCAATTTCGAATATACGTTCTTTGCATTAAGTTCTCCAAAATTCTCAAATTCGTTGCGTTTTGTCGTAGTCCAAAATTTATGTACATATATATATATTTTTGAAGAATGAAGTTTAATATCGCATATTTTCTAAACTACATATCCGATTTTATTATTCTTGGTTTTAAATTAATGGTTACGTTTCTAGTTTGGAAATTTAAAAAAAATTGTATTGTTACACCGTAAAACAATTTTACATTTTTTATTGGAATTGAACGTTGCTAGAGGTCATTTAAAGTGAAAAGTACTTCAAAGTTTTAAGGATATACAAATTTAATAAAATATATTTACTAAATAGTTTTAGTCCGAATGGGTATCAAATGAAAGAGGACAATCTCCGGAAAACAAATATAATTTTTGTTTTTATTTTTCAGGACGAAAAATTTTAATTAATATCCTTTTAAAATGTTATCCTTCATAATAATAAATATAGGTTAAAATTTGTTTCTATAGCTTTATTATTTAAACCGTAAAAAAATATATTATTACTCTAATATGCAAAAAATATTTTCTTGATAAATAAGGAAATAAATATGAGTAAAATATTGAACATTACTTTTTGGACTGGAACAAAACCAAATACGAGTGAAAGTAGAGATCGTATACAGAAAAACTATATAATTAGTTTTCTGATCATTTTTCCTTTTTAAAGGACTTTAAACATTCAAGGATTTTTTAATTTATTCAAATATTTATATCCTTGTGTTCATGGCCGTCACATTAAGTAGGACGTCTCTGAAAATAGCAATATCATTTTAAAATGTTAGCCTTCCATATAAAGGATGAAATTATAAAATTGATAGTATTTATACCCTACCCCACCATAGTGGGGAGGGTATTACACGTTTGTGCTGATGTTTGCAACGCACAAAAATATTGGCCATGTCCGTCAGTCCGTCCGGCTGGTTGGCTGGCTGGCTGTCCATGTAAACCTTGTGCGCCAGGTACAGGTCGCAATTTTCAAGATAATGGATGAATTTTGACACACCCAAGGACGAAGCCTATTAAAAATGGTTAAAATCGGTCCATTATTTCACCTAGCCCCCATACAACAGAACCCCCCGAAAAGGGCTTCTGAGCTCATAATTATGTTAAATATACCTGTATATTGATCAAAAGCCGCACAACTAAGTTTTATACAAGTCTTGATGACCTTGCCAAATTTCACAGATATCGGACCCCATTTGACCCTAGCTCCCATACAAAGTCCCCTTCAGAAAATTACTTCAATGCCCAAAATTAACTTATAAACACAAATATCGCGATGAAATTCAGCACAAATAAATATTAAATAAATATTATATAAATATAAATACATTCACAAAACTTTATCGGGTTTGGTCCATATTTGCCCCTCTTTCAACTTTCAATTTGATGCCCATATTCTCAAGGATATAAAGGATGAATTTTTAAAAGACATTATTTACACTTTTTTGTCCTGAAAAGTAAAAACAAAATATAGTTTTGTTTTCCATAGGTTATCCTCTTTCATTTGATACTAGGGTGATCGACTCGGATTTTTTCTGTTTTACTATTGTCGGTTTTTTTCTAAATGTTAATTTCGAATATCGAATAACCCGTTTTTTTTTTACTTAAAAAAACGGTTTCGAATACTTTTATTTGCTATTTGAATACATAGGGGACACTTACATCAAATTTTGAAGTAAATAATAATACTGTCCGACAAAATTTGAAGAATGTTGGAGTTTAGGGACTAGAGTATATTTTTAAAAAGGAGCTTTTGTTATTTTTTTTTTATTTTCCTAATTATTTCACATATTTTATTTGTATTTTAAGCAGCAAAAGTATAATTGATCACCCTATTTGATACCCATATTGATGAAAACTATTTGATAGAAATATATTTTTAATACATTTTTATATCCTTAAAATTTCAAGTACTTTAAAAAAGAGAAAAGATCAGAAAATGAAAAACTGAAAACACAGTTTTACTTTGTAAGACCACTAGTATCATGTATATATGGTCTCGTTTATGTCCAATAAATGCTGTTGAACGGTGTTATAGGATAACAAATTCAAAAACAAATATTGACCATAGATATGTTAAAAATTAATTTTTTAGTTTTTATAATTCCTATACTAAAATTAGGTAATAATGTCAGCGACAACATATACAAAAATCTGAATAGGACCATGGGGATCGCCAATTTAAAACTTTTATCTTTGATGAACAAAAGGAATTAAAAATTTCGAACAAAAAAAAGTAAAATCGAAGATACCTTTTTTGAGATATACTTAACTGAAATATGTTTTTGAATTTATTATCCTTATTTAAAAACAAAAATTTTCAAGCTAGGACACATAACCATAAATTTGAGACTGAGATTTATAAAATCTAACAATTTGTTTAGAAATTATACGATACTAAACTTCATGCCTTTGAGAAAAAATGTTTCTGCCTTTGAGCAAAAATTTCGTAATAATCTAAAAATTAACGATTTTGAAAATTTGTTAAAACTTTGTATTTTGTATTTATTCAAAGAGTATGATAACCAAATCTCTCCAAATCGGAGAGGGTAAGGTGCGAACCCAGTTTTAAATACCCTTATATAAAAAAACTAAACTAAAAAAATAATTGTTAATATTTATAAAAGAAAATATAAAAATCCCCAAAAATAAGGCAAAAATTATAAAAAATCCCCAAATTTTACGAAAATCCCCAAATCCTTCCCCACGAAAATCGGTCCCCAAATAAAAGTTGAAATCCCCAATTTGGGGACAAATCCCCACATCTGGCGACACTGCTGAGCATCGAAGTTACAGCTTAATTACAATTGGAACAGCTGTCGACAAACCACAAAAAAGAGCGAGCGACGAATTAATATTAAGCGACTGTCGACAGACCACATTTTATGACGTTTATTAGAAAAACTCAAAGTCAAAAGACGTTTTTGTTTAAAATTACAATTATCTTTTAAGAAATAAATAGGAATGGTAAAAAAAAATAATTCAGAAAAAATAAAAGAAACAAAACAATATGTTTTCGCATTTAAATTTTTATTACAAATTTTCATTTAATATTTTCTATTAATAATAACACACGGCGAAAAATCCGCATTATGACAACCCTGTTTTTGATTGATTTTTAGCAAAATATTATGAACATATGGCAACGCTACAACATGAAAATAAGATAAAAATGGGAGGATCGCCAGGGGGAGGTTTCTGATAGGATTATACGTGTTTGTGTGTCAAATTCAGCAAAAATTGCTGAGATCAGCAGAAATTCCCATTTCATTCATTTATTTACAACTGTGTTGTTTACAAAACAATTTCATTTTTGCGTGAATTAGTAAAAATAATATATAAATGTAAGAATTTCATAAAGAATACATAAAAATGGAAAGATTAAGTCATTAAAGAATGCGTTCCGAGGAATCGCTTTACACCTTACAATTGTCTTCTTTGTCAGGATTAAGTCAAATAAAGTAAAATCAAGGAATATTTAATACAAAAAATGTTCTTTGCTAAAATCTTATTTAGTTTAAACTTTGTTTAACCGAAGATTATATATAAATTGAATAACATCCCATAAACTAGACCTAAAGGCGTTAAACTATTTGCGGAGTTAAATGTTATATAAAAATACAAGGCTACACCACAAATATTCTTTCCAACAAATATAAAACATAGATTTTTTTGTTTTGCTACAACTCAAACTAATAGGAACAAATCAGACATGTCGTCGGTGGTCTTGTCATCTATAATTCACACACGACACAATTGCAGGAGTTTTGTGTGGTTATAAGTATCGGGGATGAGCAATAAAAAAGTGCAAATTAAATTAAAGAAAAGTACTTTGTTGAGTTTTAAATGCAAATTTAAATTTAGGATTTTGTTAAAAATTAACTTTAGAAAAATTATTAGAATTTTTAGTTAATTTACGATTTGTCGAAAAAAGTTTTTTTTGGTGAATTTATTGGTTTTATGGAGAACGTCAAGGTTTAAGGTGATCAAACAAAAAATCAGTTTTAAAGCGAAAGATCAGTTTTTAAGTGAAATATCACTTATTCAGTAAAATTTTGCTGTTTTAGTCGTAAAATTTCATTTGCAGTAATTTTTCATAAGAAATGGTACTAATATACCTGTACTAATGGTACTATTTAAAATGCACTTGCACATCCTTGAATAGTGTACGTTAATATGACTGAATATTGCATTACATTTAAATCAAACGGAGGTGACTTTGAAGATAAAAAAATGATGCTCGCGGCAAGTTACTCGTACCTACTTGCTACCAACTTTTTGCCATATCTTGCATTTAACATCTCATCTGTATGGCAAGTGCAGCAAGGAGACTTAAGACATTAACTGAACTGAACCCACCGACTAACTGACTGCCTGACTAACGAAGAATGAGACTAGCCTAGCTTTCTTTGCCAAATTATGCTGCTGACATGTTTTGTGCAAATTTATGACCGTTGTTGTTTTTGCTTAGCTAAGCACAACAACATTAACAATAGCAAAACAAAATAACAAAATTTAAGAAAAAAAGAAAAACGGTGTGAATGCATTCTAGTGCACTGTTTTTCTTGAGAATTCTAGGGCCCAGATACTATGTGTATTGTCAGGATAGTGCAGTTTTAAACGTAAAAAAAAAACAAATCATGTTTATAATATTATGATTTGCTGTGTATGTATGTATGTGAGTACATACTTTTTTATTACGTTTCTTTTACAAAGATAGTTGTGGTTGTTATGTCTGTATCCAGTCGATACAAATACGCGTGTGGGTGTTGACATATTTTCTTTTTTTGCCTTTTTGTTGGTTGGTTGCGAAATTTTTTGCGGTTATTGAGTAGAATAATTTTTATTTGCGGTCGGTTTTCTTTTAAAAGTTTATGGAAACAGTGTTTTAAAGGTATGGAAATGTTAAGTTAATAAATCCTACGTATGAGTTATCTTTGAAACGACATGTTTCTTTTAATGCTCTGTTATACTGCTACAGTTATAGTCTAAATTTTAGTTACTTATGTTTACCATGCGTTGTTGTTTTTTGTTATGCTTTTTGGAATCCAACCAATCAACATTTGCCATAAAAATATGTCCCATTTTTATAGGTATTTTCTTTAAACGTATTGTTCTTCTTAGTTTTCTTTATTATTTTGTTTAGAATTTATGTTTATAAAGAAATAAAGTTATTTTAAGGCAAAAAATAGTTTTAAATTGAAAGGTGATGTTACACCGAGCATTTACTCTTGCCTTAACATTATACATACTCCGCAAAAGATGACAACAGGCAGCAAAAAAATCTGTGATTTTTATCTTAACTTGTGCTTTTTTATTTCTTTTCGTTTTCATTTTTAATAAAAGAAATAATTTTGTTGTTGTTGTGACAGCAAAATGTTGTAATTGTTGGCAATTTGTCGTTGTCGCCCGCCTGGCATTGTTTACAAGGTGATATGGGACAATATAATAATAACAGCAACAGCCCTAGCCGCAGCAACAGCAACTTTAACAAAAGCTTTGTTACACAACATGTAACAATGTTTGATCATAAATGCTAAAATTAACCAAAGTCCAACACACATTTAAACAATACAAAAAAAAAAGGAAAAAAGAAGAAGCGTATAAACAAAATCATGTACTCCTTTTTTTAAAAAAGAGGGGAGAGCGAAAAAATGCTAATTTTGGTATTTGACCACCACGACGAATGACAACAATAAAATAAATGCAAAAAACAAAATATAATCTTCACCCATAATGTCTCCACTGTAATGTAAGTTTGACAGATTGAAAATTCATCGTTGCTGTAGTTGGTTGTTGTTTTTTTAGTCCTCATCTTGACATGTGCCGCTTTTCCAAGAACTCTATAAAATATATATTTTTTAATACTTATTACAGTGTCAGTCACAAAAAAGTGCAGGAAGACAAATGGCCAGAAAAAACAACAACAAAAGAACAAAAAAACGAAAAAATGATACATGTAAATTTGTCCAATTAAATGTTTTTATTTATAATTTTATAACCTTGGGTGACAAAACAATAATGTCCTTTTGTAAGTAATATGTCAAAATATTTAGTTTGTTAGTAGCTGAGGCAGTCAGACAGGCAGGAGCAGCGTTTTTTATTTAATGATGTGAATCAGGCATGGAAAATTCATTACTTCAATACACCGAAGACATTTTGGTGCTTTTTGTAATTAAACTAGAGCTGTCTAGGCTATAATCTATCCTAAAGTCTATACTATAGCCTAGTCTATAGTCTAGTCTATAGTCTAGTCTATAGTCTAGTCTATAGTCTAGTCTATAGTCTAGTCTATAGTCTAGTCTATAGTCTAGTCTATAGTCTAGTCTATAGTCTAGTCTATAGTCTAGTCTATAGTCTAGTCTATAGTCTAGTCTATAGTCTAGTCTATAGTCTAGTCTATAGTCTAGTCTATAGTCTAGTCTATAGTCTAGTCTATAGTCTAGTCTATAGTCTAGTCTATAGTCTAGTCTATAGTCTAGTCTATAGTCTAGTCTATAGTCTAGTCTATAGTCTAGTCTATAGTCTAGTCTATAGTCTAGTCTATAGTCTAGTCTATAGTCTAGTCTATAGTCTAGTCTATAGTCTAGTCTATAGTCTAGTCTATAGTCTAGTCTATAGTCTAGTCTATAGTCTAGTCTATAGTCTAGTCTATAGTCTAGTCTAGTCTAGTCTATAGTCTAGTCTATAGTCTAGTCTATAGTCTAGTCTATAGTCTAGTCTATAGTCTAGTCTATAGTCTAGTCTATAGTCTAGTCTATAGTCTAGTCTATAGTCTAGTCTATAGTCTAGTCTATAGTCTAGTCTATAGTCTAGTCTATAGTCTAGTCTATAGTCTAGTCTATAGTCTAGTCTATAGTCTAGTCTATAGTCTAGTCTATAGTCTAGTCTATAGTCTAGTCTATAGTCTAGTCTATAGTCTAGTCTATAGTCTAGTCTAGTCTAGTCTAGTCTATAGTCTAGTCTATAGTCTAGTCTATAGTCTAGTCTATAGTCTAGTCTATAGTCTAGTCTATAGTCTAGTCTATAGTCTAGTCTATAGTCTAGTCTATAGTCTTGTCTATAGTCTTGTCTATAGTCTTGTCTATAGTCTTGTCTATAGTCTAGTCTATAGTCTAGTCTATAGTCTAGTCTATAGTCTAGTCTATAGTCTAGTCTATAGTCTAGTCTATAGTCTAGTCTATAGTCTAGTCTATAGTCTAGTCTATAGTCTAGTCTATAGTCTAGTCTATAGTCTAGTCTATAGTCTAGTCTATAGTCTAGTCTATAGTCTAGTCTATAGTCTAGTCTATAGTCTAGTCTATAGTCTAGTCTATAGTCTAGTCTATAGTCTAGTCTATAGTCTAGTCTATAGTCTAGTCTATAGTCTAGTCTATAGTCTGGTCTATAGTGTAGTCTATAGTCTAGTCTGTAGTCTAGTCTATAGTCTAGTATATAGTCTAGTATCGACTAGACTATAGTCTATAGTCTAGTATATAGTCTTCCATAAATTTTCTATGTCTGATCGAATATTCAAATGATTTGAAAATTAACTTGATTTGAAGGTCGAAACTAAAGCTTTTTCCAATTTCCCTTTTTTAGAGAATCTGACAGAAATTCTTTTTTTATACAGGATCTATAAATTCTCATGAACCGATATTCAATATTCATAGATTATACCTTAAATCTCATCATTTCTTTAAGATTTGCTCACCCAACCACCTTTTAAAATCTTCCCATAGTAACCAAAACATCATCAACTTTACGAGTATTTAAGACTTAAAAGAAAATATATACATATTACAGCAAGAATTATATCTGTGTGATGATAGATCTTGACCGAGTATAATTGCTTTGATTTATTAAAGTTTAAATGTGAACTTTTTTCCAACAATTTTCTTAACTACCTTTTCCTCTTTTTTTCTGACCAACATTTATAAAACTTTGTCTACAGCCTAAAAAAAGTCTTTTAGAAAAAAATTTCCGTAAATTATCGATTTGTTAAGGCAAACAAAACATTTTATGTTCATTTCGTAAATACCAAAAATATATTTACGAGTACTAAATAGCTTTTTTTTTATTGCCTTTATTTCTTCTACATTTTTCTTGTATTTAACTGGGTCCATTCATGTGACCATGACTTTTGTTCAAATTCGTATGTGGATGATACCGCCGCCGCCTTACATTACAATTAGTAACTAAACAGCAGGATGTCTCTCTTGTGTTGCAGAAAGTAGCAGGAGAATATTTGCAAAAAAAAATATAGACATAAAGACATGGAAAAGATGATGCTGTTTAATACCCTACAGAGACAGATACGATCAATAGCGGAAGAAGATTCTTACTGATCACTATTTACAGCAAAAAAATGAAATTTCTTTACATAAGAATTTCCGCTAATAAATGTTTTAATTTTACCCACATAAAATAATAACTTTCTTACAATCTTTGTTATTAGTTTTAGTTTTTCCAATGTAGGGTACTTTATTGATCTTGTTTGCCTTTAGTTTTTTCTTTTTTTTTTTTAAGTAAAATACTATTTTTTTAATGTGCCGAAAAGATGGCTATAAAAATCGATTTAAGATTTGCGTTAAAATTTATCGCGTTTTCCAATTTTTATACACATTTGGCTTTTTAATATTTTGAAATATATATTTATTTTTGTATTTTACTTTGGGATATACATATAAGGTGATGGGGGAGATTATCTCGCTCCTCTATCAACTCCTGTCAGTGGAAACATTGTATTTGGCTACGAATTACAATTCAAACGACAGGCGATAAGGAAGAAAGTAGACAACATTCAAGACCGTTCTAAAGAATGGAATTTGTAAATTCTACCAAAGAATTCCTAATGGGAGAACTTTATAAGGAACTTTTGAAAAATTCTCTCTGTATAGAGAAATTTCAACAGCTTCCTTTATGGAAAAATCTTCATAATTTATTCCTTTGTGCAGAAATGTTGATTATTACCAATGTTGCCAATTTGACGTTTTTCCCGTCAAATCTGACGTTTTTAAAATGGCAATTGCGGTACAAAATGCGTTCTAGAGGGAAATTTGGCGATTTTTAACAGCATTTGGAGATTTTTGACGTTTTTTCACGTATAAAATGGAATAATTATATACATATAGTCTAATCTTAATTCTAGTGTATATTCTAGTATATAGTCTAGTCTGTAGTCTAGTATATAGTGTAGTCTATAGTCTAGTATATAGTTTAGTATATAGTCTAGTCTATAGTCTAGTCTATAGTCTAGTCTATAGTCTAGTCTATAGTCTAGTCTATAGTTTAGTCTATAGTCTAGTCTGTAGTCTAGTCTATAGTCTAGTCTATAGTCTAGTCTATAGTCTACTTTATAGTCTAGTCTATAGTCTAGTCTATAGTCTAGTCTGACGGTTTCTGGCGTTTTTTTGACATGGTTTAACGGGAAATGGTAGGAAAATATTGGCAACACTGATTATTACTCCTCATGAAGAATTATTCTTTGTGAAAATTTCTCTCTTTTTATGAGAAGAGAATATGAATAATATATTTACTCTTTAAAGAGGGTTCTTGATAGAGAACTTTCAATGAATTCTCTCTTTAAACAGATTTTTTAATAAAGTCTCTTTTTATGGAGAATTTTCAATAAATTCTTCCTTTTTACATAATTTTCGATAAATTCTCGTTATAGAGAATCTTCAATAAATTGTCTCTTTGTAGAGAATTCTCGATAAATTCTCTTTTTATAAAGATAATTTTCGATAAATTCTCTCTTTTTATAGAGAACTTTCGATAAATTCTCTCTTTATAGAAAATTTTCGATAAATTCTCTCTTTATAGAAAATTTTCGATAAATTCTCACTTTATAGAGAATTTTCGATAAATTCTCTATTTATAGAGAATCTTCTTTAAATTCTCACTTTATAGAGAATTTTCGATAAATTCACTCTTTATAGAGAATTTTCGATAAATTCTCTTTTTATAGAGAATTTTTGGCTAAATTCTCTCGTTATATAAAATTTTCGATAAATTCTCTCTTTATAGAAAATTTTCGATAAATTCTCTTTTTATAGAGAATTTTCGATAAATTCTCTCTTTATAGAGAATTTTCGATAAATTCTCTCTTTATAGAGAATTTTCGATAAATTCTCTCTTTATAGAAAATTTTCAATAAATTCTCTCTTTATAGAACATTTTCAATAAACTTTCTCTTTATAGAGAATTTTCGATAAACTTTCTCTTTATAGAGAATTTTCGATAAATTCTCTCTTTATAGAAAATTTTCGATAAATTCTCTTTTTATAGAGAATCTTCAATAAATTTTCTCTTTATAGAGAATTTTCGATAAATTCTCTCTTTATAGAAAATTTTCAATAAATTTTCTCTTTATAGCGAATTTTTGATAAATTCTCTCTTTATAGACAATTTTCGATAAATTTTCTCTTCATAGCGAATCTTTGATAAATTCTTTGCATAAATTCACAATTTATAGAGATTTTTGTAATTTATGTTTATTTTTCATAACCCAGAAAATGCAAATGTTTTGATTCTAATTTATTTTCTTTTACATTTTTCTGATTTAAACAGGATGCTTCTTGCTAATGGAATTCTATGATGCAATGATGATGACGTTATACATAAATCTGCAATACCTACTCAATAATAATGTAAAATACCTAAGTATCATTTATATTGATATTTATAATAATCCTGTGTCGCCATTTAAATTATAATGGAATCAAATGTGACCACGGAGACGCCTGTTGTCTGGTTTTCTTACATTTTTATTTGTTTTTGTAAATGCAGTGTTGATGCGGTCAATTGCTAGATATTACATTCTTACATTTTGCACACAAAAGAGATGACGTTGTTCCGTTTTTTTTTTTTTTTTTTTTTCAAAAATAAGGTGACATTTTCAAGTTTGGCACTACATTTCTAGATATTCGGGGACATTTGTATAATTATGTTTAGTTTTTTTAGCTTAATAGCAAAATAATAAACAATTTTTAAATGACAGTTTATATTTTTAGAGAGCTAGGAATGCACTTTACAACTGTAAATGAGGAAAAAAAGAAAGGAAAACAAAACAACAAACAAATAATAACAATGATGATGATTCACAAGTTTTTTACAACAAAACCTAAACAGTGTTAACAAAAAGCAGGGAAGAAGACGATAGACATTATATTGTATACACAACTTTTAAAATGATTTGACGTGACAGATTATAAAAGAAAAACTTTTAACACAACCGCCGCCATCATGTTGTATATGTAGGCTTTAAGTTTTTACTACTATAGTTTTTTTTTACTTTTTTCGACTTTTTTCTTCATTATCATCATAATTTTATGTACCAAAACCATAAATGTTAGTTTTTTATTGGTACCTGCCACAATGCATAAGACCTTTTGTAAAGAGGCTGGGCCTCTAGTAATGACGGAAAAATGAATTAGTTTAGATTAAAAAAAAATTGATAAGAGAGAAAAAAATATACAATTTTCACTTCGTTGATAATTTAGTGATGGTGATAACTTTAACCATTTAAGTGCGTAAGACGGTTATAATCCTATTATAAATATTTAAGAACAAGAGTATTATAAGCAGTTAAATTAAGTAAACGCCACCACGCTTATTTAAATTAGTTGAGAAGAGGGATGATGGTGATGGGGGTCGACGCCATGCCAGCACAATACCCTTTCTGTTATGTGTCCCTTTTGTGGGTAGGTTTCGTTTTTTTAAATTAATTGAAAAAATACACCTGGGTTTGGTAAAGGTATTGAAAATTAATAAAAAAATCAATTTAACGGTTATTAATGTTAATTAAGTTACGTTACAGCTGAAAGCTTATGTACGATCATCAGTCTATATACTCATTTAAAACTTTAAAGAAATTGCCTGTTATTGTATTTAACTGGAGCAAATATGTAAAAATTCTTTTTTGTTGTTTTAACAAAAAATTTTAATCTATTAATGACAGTTTCTTTTTAAAATTTTCAAAAGCGATCTTTTAAATGTTTTATAACGGTTTAGTTTTTAGCTAAAAATCCTGCAGAGTGATTTTTATTTATTTAAAATCAAAAGCTAATTAATTTAATTTTTATTTTATATAAAAAACAGAAGGTCAAACCTGACAACACCGCTGTGCAAACATGATTGAAAATTAAATGCAAACGCACGCATAACTAGACATAAACAGCACAATCTTAAGAGGGAGACACACAAATAAAAGGCCCAACATTTAGAGGCCTACTTAATTAACATTACCCTAGACTATAGGCTACAGACCAGGCAACAGACTTGACTAGACTATAGACTGGACTATAGACTTGACTATAGACTGGACTATAGACTAGACTATAGACTAGACAATAGACTAGACTATAGACTAGACTATAGACTAGACTATAG
This sequence comes from Lucilia sericata, assembly GCF_015586225.1. Lineage (NCBI taxonomy): Eukaryota > Metazoa > Arthropoda > Insecta > Diptera > Calliphoridae > Lucilia > Lucilia sericata. The sequence continues at coordinate 540,884 of NW_023994150.1, read as the reverse complement.
GCTAGACTATAGACTAGACTATAGACTAGACTATAGACTAGACTATAGACTAGACTATAGACTAGACTATAGACTAGACTATAGACTAGACTTTAGACTAGACTTTAGACTAGACTATAGACTAGACTATAGACTAGACTATAGACTAGACTATAGACTAGACTATAGACTAGACTATAGACTAGACTAAAGACTAGACTATAGACTAGACTATAGACTAGACTATAGACTAGACTATAGACTAGACTAAAGACTAGACTATAGACTAGACTATAGACTAGACTATAGACTAGACTATAGACTAGACTATAGACTAGACTATAGACTAGACTATAGACTAGATTATAGACTAGACTATAGACTAGACTATAGACTAGACTATAGACTAGACTATAGACTAGACTATAGACTAGACTATAGACTAGACTATAGACTAGACTATAGACTAGACTATAGACTAGACTATAGACTAGACTATAGACTAGACTATAGACTAGACTATAGACTAGACTATAGACTAGACTATAGACTAGACTATAGACTAGGCTATAGACTAGACTATAGACTAGACTATAGACTAGACTATAGACTAGACTATAGACTAGAGTATAGACTAGACTATAGACTAGACTATAGACTAGACTATAGACTAGACTATAGACTAGACTATAGACTAGACTATAGACTAGACTATAGACTAGACTATAGACTAGACTATAGACTACACTATAGACTAGACTATAGACTAGACTATAGACTAGACTATAGACTAGAGTATAGACTAGACTATAGACTAGACTATAGACTAGACTATAGACTAGACTATAGACTAGACTATAGACTAGACTATAGACTAGACTATAGGCTAGACTATAGACTAGACTATAGACTAGACTATAGACTAGACTATAGACTAGACTCTAGACTAGACTATAGACTAGATTATAAACTAGACTATAAACTAGATTATAAACTAGACTATAGACTAGACTATAAACTAGACTATAGACTAGACTATAAAATATAGACTGGACTATAGATTGGTCTATAGGCTAGTCTATAGACTAGACTGTACCTAGACTATATACTAGACTATAGAATGGACTATAGACTAGACTATATAATCTAGTCTAAAGCATGGTCTATAGTCTACTCTATAATCTAATCTACAGTCTATAGTCTTGTCTATAGTCTAGACTATAGTCTAAACTATAGTGAAGTTTATAGCCTAGACTAAAATCTAGTCAATAGCCGGGATTTCAGGCTACTGAATAGTGTAGACAACGCCATGAGGCCTTGCGCAAGGGCATTCTCTCTCCCCCACTTTACCAACTTCGAAATCGTACTCAGTATTAAAAAAATCTCTATAGTATTTACATTTCATCTGCATATAACCAAAATACTATTTAAACAGCGGTGTCTGATGTTTTAAGACAACTTCACTTAGTTGTAAGCTTTTCAACTCCCTCTGAGAATATAAGTTATCTACAAAAGATAGCCACAAGTGAGCTTGATCACTTGTCCGTCTGTCTCCTCTGTCTGTTTGACTTTTTCGTATTGTGCTGCGAATGACTTACATGACGCATGTTGATTTTGACTTTTTGTCTAAGTAACTTTTTGCTGCCTGGTTGCATTTAGTAAGGAAAGAGAAATGAAATGATGGAAATTTATAAATAGATTTTTCGTTTAAAAGCTTTTACAGAAAAAGGATGTGGAAAAAAGTAGTTGAAAAGTAAATAATTTAAAAATCTTAACTACTAGATTTTTCTATTATGATTACTAATATTGATTAGTGGAGAGGATCATACGATTTCTTGGATATTTATTTAGTTATATACTAGCTTAAGCTGACTTTTTTAATTGCTCTCTAACCAAATTTTTAAATCTAACAAAATTTCGGTTTATTCCTTTACCCTTACCCAATAGCCAAAGTACAGATCTGGTTGCTGTTTAAATTTTATCTACCAAATATTAATAGACATTGTTGATTCAAGTAATTCTCAGTTAGTTCCTAATTAAGACAGGAATTTAAGCTTGATATTGCGATGTTGTATTGCAAAATTAAATAAAATATTTTAAATACAAAAAGAGAAAAAAAGTATAAATATAGAAGCAAAGCCACCATTTTGGCCCTCAACCAACAGACCAAAGACTTCAACAGTTTAAGTTTTCAAGATTTTTTTAAGTTCTAAACCCGCAACACTAAAAAACTTATTACGTTTTTATTTTTTAACTATTGTTTTTATTTACAGTACACGTTTTAATAATCATATACAAATTTAATTTAATATTTACTAGTAGTTATTTTTCTTTAAACAATTATTAATATTATTACTTTCAAAATTCACATTTGGCGCTAAGCAATCACTTACTTTTTTGGTGATTCGCACTTGAGTGTGAAGTCAAAATGTAAATCTTTATTTAAAATTGTTTATTAAAACCATAAGTTTAAATACAATATTATTTATTAATATTGAACAGATGCAAAGAGCGGCATTATTAATGACAAGCAAATTTTTAGTTTATTATAAGATTTTCTAACACAAAATAATGAAAATAATAATAATAAAAATATATCTTTTGCCACTCCTTTTTTTTCCGCTGTTATTATTGTCGTAGATAAACTAAATTCTAAAATTCAATATTTAAGCTACAGGTGCTTTTCTTCCCCTTCTATACGCTTTATTTGTCTTTATATAGTATAAATAAAATTTATCAGCTAACAAATATTTGTTTGTATTATTTTAAAAATATGTCCATTTTTTTCTTTATTTATATTTATTTAAATTATCAGACATTTTATTTCAAAAAATTTTTATGATTAGTTTAGTGTGTCGCCGTTTAAATTATTTTGTCAAACTTTGAGTTCCGTTTCTTTTAGTTTCATTTGAAAGTTTTGCTTAAACGCGTTTAAGCAGCTAAATGCACGTTCAAGTATTGTGTGAGATTAAATTAGTAAAAAATTAGCAATAATTTTCATAGATTTATCTAAAAATTAGCAATGCTTTAATCACTCAATTAATTTAAATAAAAAAAGTTTCAGTTCATCTAAAAAAGCTAAAAAAGAAAATGTGTTAAATGATGTTTGGTCGGGTTTTGAGGAGGGAGCCAGTGTTTATGGAACACTGTTTAACAAAATTTTCTTTTTCTAGAGTTGAGAAGAGGAAAGTCTGAACTTTAGTTTAAAAAGTCTAAAGTCTGGACCCTATTCTTGTCTACAGTCTGGCCTTTGGTCTAGTCTATAGTCTGGACTATAATCTATTATATAGTCTTAACTATGGTATTGTCTAGTCTATAGTCTAGACTATAATTTATTCTATAGTCTTAACTATAGTATTGCCTAGTCTATAGTGTGGACTATAATCTATTCTATAGTCTAGACTATAATCTATTCTATAGTCTAGTCTATAGTCTATTCAATAGTCTGGACTATAGTCTAGTCTGTAGTCTGGACTATAGTCTAGTCTATAGTCAGGGCTATAGTTAGTCTATAATCAGGGCTATAGTCTAGTCTATAGTCAGGGCTATAGTCTAGTGTATAGTCAGGGCTATAGTCTAGTCTATATTCTCGACTAAAGTCTAATCTGTAGTCTAGACTATAGTCTATTCTATAGTCTAAACTATAGTCTGTTCTATAGTCTAGACTATAGTCTATTCTATAGTCTAGTCTGTAGTGTATTCTATAGTCTGGACTATTGTCTATAGTCTGGACTATTGTCTATAGTCTACTATTGACTATAGTCTAGTCTATAGTCTGGACTATAGTCCAGTCTATAGTCTGGATTATAGTCTAGTCTATAGTCTATACTATAGTCTAGTCATTAGCATGGACTATATTCTAGTCCTTAGTCTGGACTATAGTCTTGTCTATAGTCTGGATTATAGTCTAGTCTATAGTCTAGACTATAGTCTATTCTATAGTCTGGACTATAGCCTATTCTATAGTCTGGAATATAGTCTAGTCTATAGTCAGGCTATAGTCTAGTCTATAGTCAGGACTATAGTCTAGTCTATAGTCAGGGCTATATTCTAGTCTATAGTCAGGGCTATAGTCTAGTCTATAGTTAGGGCTATAGTCTAGTCTATAGTTAGGGCAATAGTCTAGTCTATAGTATGGACTATAGTCTAGTCTATAGTCTGGACTATAGTCTAATCTATATTCTAGACTATAGTCTAATCTATAGTCTAGTCTATAGTCTATTCTATAGTCTAGACTATAGTCTAGTCTATAGTCTGGACTATAGTCCAGTCTATAGTCTGGATTATAGTCTAGTCTATAGTCTATACTATAGTCTAGTCTATAGTCTGGACTATATTCTAGACTTTAGTCTGGACTATGGTCTAGTCTATAGTCTGGACTATATTCTAGTCTATAGTTTGGAATATAGTCTAATCTTACTATAGTTAGTCTATAGTCTGGACTATAATTAGTCTAAAGTCTGTACTATAGTCGATCCTATATATAGTTTAGTCTATGTTCTAGTCTATAGTTTCGTCTGTAGCCAAGTTTATAGTTTCGACTATAGTCTAGACTATAAACTGGTCTATAGGCTGGACTATAATACACACTATAGACTGGTTTGTGGCACACAGTTTGGTCGATAAAAAGACTACAATGTGGAGAAGCGTCTGATCTAAGTTTAGTAGTCTATATTCTGGATTAGTACTTTTGTTGTCCGGTGTCGTTTTCATTTTTAACTCTTTTTGAAAATTAAGTAGAAATGAGAAAAAAAATCACTACACACGTTTTTAATCATCAATCAACTTGAAAATGTTTTAACACATTCAGTTATTAATATGCCATAAAATATGATAAAATAGAAATGTAAATCGTTTAGCATTAATTTATTATTTGATTTTTAAATTTAAGTATTATTTAATGATACTTGAACTTTTGTAAATGCAAATCATGCAAAAAAGATACAGAGAGCTGCTAAAATGAGAAGATGAAAAGATTTTAATTAAAATGTTGAAAGAAAAACTTAATCATTAAAATATAAAAAGTTTGTACTAAGTATTAAGCAATTGAAATAGTTAGATTGTTTTCAGAAATAAGGTCCTTTTAGAAAACCAATAATTTATTACGTTTACTTAGATGTAGTTGTGTAAGTATATAGACGATCAGTTGTTTGTGAGAGAATGCTTTCAAATGACAACTTCTCTCGGTTTCCTGTGAAAGAGGGCAAAGCTTCTGTAAGGAATAGAAAGCTTTAAAACAAGGCCATTTTCGAAGTCACGAAGTAAATGTTGGTGTGTTTTTAAAATTGGCTCAACTTTTTTATAATAATATTTTGTAAACTTTTGTTAACCAATTAACATAGTTTAACTTTTTCTACCTTAAAAAAATCAACAAATTGCTTTAAAATTGTAATCAAAGATTAACGGTATATTTCTTAATTTAATTAACAAATTTACGTTTTAAATGAAATTCCTTTTTGTATGTTTAAAAATAAAATAAACTACAATTAAATAAAATTGAAATGATTCTGTCATTACACCTACAAGAAACGCAACATATGAACTCTTTTCCACAGAGAAGTTAAAGGGTAAAAAACCCACGATACTAAAAAAAAGAGTTTTATCTTAGATTTCAATTAACGTTAAGGTCAGTATTCAGACACCTCAGAGAAAAAAAACACAAAAACAAACTTTAGCATGCACCCAAAATCTCATAACCCTTCAATGGAGGCACACGATGTTTAAGGAGAAAAGAAAGAATATATTCATTCATATCATGAGAAATATTTTAATTAAAATTCCCCCAAAAAGAAACAAATATACAGTAAACCAACCCAGTATCTGATGCGAAATTCGAAACACTTTTCAACAGAAATAAGAATAAACAAATAAACAGAGTTACGGTTGTGGTAACTTAAATATATTTAAAAAATACGATTTAAAAAAAAATCCACAAACAAATAAAAAATAAGTGGGCGTTGAAGTGAAAAAACCAAACAAAACAAGTTGCCTTAAGAAAATCCACCGAAACAAAAAACCCATAAAGTAACCCAAAAAAATACTCTTCTACTGATAACTAAAACAGCATGAGCGCGCGAAAAAAGTGTGATTTTGAAAACAAGTAACGAAACATTGACGCTCCAAGGAAGTTAAACTTGAACGCACATCACGGTCTAAGTGGGAGCACTAACTCAGTTTTATTATTTTTGAAAATTAAACCAAAACTTTATTTTATCTTTGTGCTAATTAGTAAGTGAATGAATTCGAATTCAAATTCAAATTTTAAATTGTAGTTGTGAATTGAAATTTCTTAGAATCAAAAAAACATTCAAAGTAATTCCATTTATTGACGTTATCAAATATGCTGGATGTTTAAGTCTCTTTTCTTAAGAAATTTTACATTTAACAGATTTATTAACTAGAAATTCTAATCAAGTTTAAAAAAAAATTAAAAACAAATATTTACAAATTAATTTAAATATTAAAACGAATTAACAATTCTTAGTTAATCTCTCTCTCTCTGTATGAGAACCGAAAATATTTAGTTATTACAATCAAACTTTAAGATACTTCCTATAATTTTATTCATTACCAGATGATGGCACGCATCAAACAGCTGTCATCACTGCTCAATTTTTAATAAATCATACAAGTTGTCTCTTTTTTTCTATTAACTAATAGACTTTCACTTCATACTCAAACATGAATGATGATGACAACAATGTTTTTTTTTTTAATTTTTTTGTTATTAGTGGCTCTCTCAACTCCAACAAATTTGTATGTCATACCTGTATTAATTTATGATCGATTGTAAATATGTTGGAGAATTTTTTTGTGTGTGTGTGTTTGCATGTGTGTAATGTTAATTATAGGTAAAAATAAATTTATGCTTTTTCTTTTAATTTTTGAACTTTTGCATAAAGTTTTCTCATTTGTTCTAGTTTTGCAAATAATAAATTATGGAAACTATGTTTGTCGCCATTTTTATTAGTATTTTGCTGTGTTTAGGTAAATCCAATTTTTTATAAAAAATCACGTATATTTATAAAAATAGATTAATAAAACTATCAACTTGGTAATATTAAAGTTTAGTTCTATATAGTTCAGTTATAGTTTTGTTCAAATTCAGTTCTAGTTCAGTTCTAGTTCAGTTCTAGTAGTTCAGTTCTAGTTCAGTTCTAGTTCAGTTCTAGTTCAGTTCTAGTTCAGTTCTAGTTCAGTTCTAATTCAGTTCTAATTCAGTTCTAATTCAGTTCAAATTCAGTTCTAATTCAGTTCTAATTCAGTTCTAGTTCAGTTCTAGTTCAGTTCTAGTTCAGTTCTAGTTCAGTTCTAGTTCAGTTCTAGTTCAGTTCTAGTTCAGTTCTAGTTCAGTTCTAGTTCAGTTCTAGTTCAGTTCTAATTCAGTTCTAATTCAGTTCTAATTCAGTTCTAATTCAGTTCTAATTCAGTTCTAGTTCAGTTCTAGTTCAGTTCTAGTTCAGTTCTAGTTCAGTTCTAGTTCAGTTCTAGTTCAGTTCTAGTTCAGTTCTAGTTCAGTTCTAGTTCAGTTCTAGTTCAGTTCTAGTTCAGTTCTAGTTCAGTTCTAGTTCAGTTCTAGTTCAGTTCTAGTTCAGTTCTAGTTCAGTTCTAGTTCAGTTTAGTTCAGTTCTAGTTCAGTTCTAGTTCAGTTCTAGTTCAGTTCTAGTTCAGTTCTAATTCAGTTCTAGTTCAGTTCTAGTTCAGTTCTAGTTCAGTTCTAGTTCAGTTCTAGTTCAGTTCTAGTTCAGTTCTAGTTCAGTTCTAGTTCAGTTCTAGTTCAATTCTAGTTCAGTTCTAGTTCAGTTCTAGTTCAGTTCTAGTTCAGTTCTAGTTCAGTTCTAGTTCAGTTCTAGTTCAGTTCTAATTCAGTTCTAATTCAGTTCTAATTCAGTTCTAGTTCAGTTCTAGTTCAGTTCTAGTTCAGTTCTAGTTCAGTTCTAGTTCAGTTCTAGTTCAGTTCTAGTTCAGTTCTAGTTCAGTTCTAGTTCAGTTCTAGTTCAGTTCTAGTTCAGTTCTAGTTCAGTTCTAGTTCAGTTCTAGTTCAGTTCTAGTTCAGTTCTAGTTCAGTTCTAGTTCAGTTCTAGTTCAGTTCTAGTTCAGTTCTAGTTCAGTTCTAGTTCAGTTCTAGTTCAGTTCTAGTTCAGTTCTAGTTCAGTTCAGTTCTAGTTCAGTTCTAGTTCAGTTCTAGTTCAGTTCTAGTTCAGTTCTAGTTCAGTTCTAGTTTCAGTCTAGTCAGTTCTAGTTCAGTTCTAGTTCAGTTTCTAGTTCAGTTCTAGTTCAGTTCTAGTTCAGTTCTAGTTCAGTTCTAGTTCAGTTCTAGTTCAGTTCTAGTTCAGTTCTAGTTCTCGTCAGTTCTAGTTCAGTTCTAGTTCAGTTCTCGTTTCCGTTCTAGTTCAGTTCTAGTTCAGTTCTAGTTCAGTTCTAGTTCAGTTCTAGTTCAGTTCTAGTTCAGTTCTAGTTCAGTTCTAGTTCAGTTCTAGTTCAGTTCTAGTTCAGTTCTAGTCAGTTCTAGTTCAGTTCTAGTTCAGTTCTAGTTCAGTTCTAGTTCAGTTCTAGTTCAGTTCTAGTTCAGTTCTAGTTCAGTTCTAGTTCAGTTCTAGTTCAGTTCTAGTTCAGTTCTAGTTCAGTTCTAGTTCAGTTCTAGTTCAGTTCTAGTTCAGTTCTAGTTCAGTTCTAGTTCAGTTCTTAGTTCAGTTCTAGTTCAGTTCAGTTCATAGTTCAGTTCTAGTTCAGTTCTAGTCAGTTCTAGTTCAGTTCTAGTTCAGTTCTAGTTCAGTTCTAGTTCAGTTGTTCAGTTCTAGTTCAGTTCTAGTTCATTTCTAGTTTCAGTTCTATTCAGTTCTAGTCCTTCTAGTTTAGTTCTAGTTCAGTTCTAGTTCAGTTCTAGTCAGTTCAGTTCGTTCTAGTTCACTTCTAGTTTAGTTCTAGTTCAGTTTCTAGTTTTAGATTCTAGTTCAGTTTCTAGTTTTCATTGTCCCTTGTTATAATGACTTTTTTCTATCCACTGTGTGACTTACTTGATTATAAGTTGCCAACTACTAGGAAAAATCAATCTACTATTTTAATTATCCATTGTTGTGTCACTTAATTTTATAGTTTACAACTTAAGTAGATGTTTTACAGTTTACAAGTGTTAATAGTAGATAAATCGTTCTAAAAAACACATAATTACTAACAACAAATCTGATTATAGATTGAGTATTTTGTTTTGAGATTTAATCTAAGTATTTAGTAGATAGAAATATAAAAAAACATTTTTAGATTACATTTTTTCAATTAAAAGAAATAATACTAAAGATCGAAATCTTTTAATAAGGGGTGACTTACCAGCTAGCTGTTAAGTATTACTAGGTAAGAAATGGAAATATGGATTATAATCAGGTGAACATTAGATAGCATTAAGCTCTATGCTATAGTGTATAGAGCTTAATATGTATGCGGTAAATTGCAAGCGGAAGAATATGGTTTATAAAACCCCCATCGAATAAGTTGATACTCAGCGACCTAGAGCCATAAAATCAACTCATATTATTAACGACTCTTTCAATATCCAAGAAAGACATTCTGAACTAGAACTGAACTAGAACAGAACTAGAATTGAACTAGAACTGAACTAGAACTGAACTAGAACTGAACTAGAACTGAACTAGAACTGAACTAGAACTGAACTAGAACTGAACTAGAACTGAACTAGAACTGAACTAGAACAGAACTAGAATTGAACTAGAATTGAACTAGAACTGAACTAGAACTGAACTAGAACTGAACTAGAACTGAACTAGAACTAAACTAGAACTAAACTAGAACTGAACTAGAACTGAACTAGAACTGAACTAGAACTGAACTAGAACTGAACTAGAACTGAACTAGAACTGAACTAGAACTGAACTAGAACTGAACTAGAACTGAACTAGAACTGAACTAGAACTGAACTAGTACTGAACTAGAACTGAACTGAACTAGAACTGAACTGAACTAGAACTGAACTAGAACTGAACTAGAACTGAACTAGAACTGAACTAGAACTGAACTAGAACTGAACTAGAACTGAACTAGAACTGAACTAGAACTGAACTAGAACTGAACTAGAACTGAACTAGAACAGAACTAGAATTGAACTAGAACTGAACTAGAACTAAACTAGAACTGAACTAGAACTGAACCAGATCTAAACCAGATCTAAACTAGAACTCTACTAGAACTATCACAATTGGGCTGACTACAAGTTCAGCTCATATTCCCTGCATCGTTTATTGATGCCCGTCAAGTAAGTCACCAGTGTGGCTTAGAACACGCACAAATAGTTCACATTTTTCGCTTTAAAATTTAAATACGTATTTTCCAGCTTAACAGTTAACACTACTCTCCACACCCCACCCCATTCTGTTAACAGTAGATTTTGAGTGTGTGTGTGTGTTTGCCTCATTAGGCGATTAGAAATGTTGATCTCTGAGAAACGTGAGAACTTGGCAAAAATGTTTATTATAAACAAATCATTTACAAGTTTATCTTTTAATTACTCATACTCACTCGTTAATCATTTCACTGTTATTTTTTTTAATTTAATTTTTGTTTTGGTATTTTGCATTATGACATTTTCTTGTGCTGTAAGAGAGTGAGAGGAGTTTAGTGGGAAATAAAGAACCGGGAAACTTCAACTTAATGACAATTATTAGGCTTCTTTTCATTTTGTTAGAGGGAGATTTTGCGATTAGGAATTATTATTATTATTATTGTTTTGTTGGGGAGTTTTGTTTCCTATTTCACAAATTCTTAGTGGAATTTAATGAGTCTGATACATGTTTAATAATAACAAACAGCAGATACACAGAGACAAATGCTAGCTGTGTGAGGAGTTTGACTGTTTTTTTTTTTTTTGAAAAATTTGAAATGTATGTAAGTGTTTGGTTGTTATTGTTGTTGAGTAAAATGTTCGTAAACGAACGTCAAGCCAACAAAACGAATGTTTAGACGAACGAACATTGGTTACTCTGGATTGATGGTTGGTTGGTTTGTTTGTTTGGCAAGTGGTTGGTCGTAACGTTGTTGGGCCTGTCTATTTAGTTCTGTCTGAAACCTCAATGAGTCTTGAGCAGTTTGTTAATTCAGTTTCGTAGCAACTTTCGTCGCGTTGAGAACGTTCGAACGCTTTAAGAAATTATTTATTTAATTAATTAATTATTGACTGCTGCCTATTTGACAAACAGCCTAAATGTAATATTTATTTGCTGTGGTTTTATTAATTAAACAAATAAAATGTATTTTTTATTATTATAAAGAAAAAGAGAAAAAAATATAGTTTTTTGTTTAACTATCAATACAAAAAGGAATAATAATTTTATGGAATTTTAAAAAATTATATTTAAATATAAAAAAAGGCAAACTGTGTAATTAATTAAAAAATCTTTATAAAATTTTGTAAGAAAAATTATAAAAAATAATAAAGATTGAGAAAAAATATTAAGATTTTGTTTTAAAAATCTGGTGAAAATAAAATATTTAAGAAAAAGTTAAAACAAATTTAAACGAAATTGAAATAAATAAAAAAGAATTTTACGAAAAAGTTTGTTATAAAAAAAAACGAAAAGTGAAAAATTAAACATAAAGTTTATACAAAAAAAGAAAGAATTTTGAAAACCAGAAAATGAAAAATAACCGTTAAACAGATAGATATTTAAACAGAACAAAATATAAAACGAAATATTTATAAAAAAAACATAAAGTAACTGCTGTTATAAGAAAATTTTGTTTTGAAATATAAAACACAACAAATGACAGCATTATAAAAACAACAACAAATTTTAACAAATCGTTACAAATCGATGATAGTATCGATAACATAACACCCTAAAACAACAATAAAGAAAAAAGCCAATTTAGCTTTTTTAGTTTAAACACAAAAAAACAACAACTATTGGATATTTTGGATACTCTATTTTCAATTTTCTTTTATTGTTGTAAAACACAAATACACACACTCGCCAGTCAGTCAGCCAGCCAGCTATTAGCACACATACACACACACTAGTCAATGATTTTTATCTCGTGATTACACTATAAAATCTATGTGGGATTATAAACTCAACCCTTAAATCTGGGGGATACAATGAGGCCAGAAGTATACGATGTAAGTACCATATTATAAATAGTTTTTTTTTTACAATTTTTCAAAAAATTTCTCATGTAAGTGTAAAGCCTGCATATCGTATGATGATGAGTTTTTTTTTTTAAGCAACCAACCACAATTATTTATTAGATTTTTTTAAGAGCTTTTTTTTATAGAAGAAAAAAGTCACAGTCGGTAAATGTAATGTTAGTGTAAACACACACAGACACATAAACATTAAGTATCATAGAAAAATTAGAAAAAGTAAGAAAAAAAAAAAAAAAACATTCATAGCTGTTCAAAAGTCACCATAGACAAAAACAGATTGCTTAAGCTTAAGGACTGAACAACTAACAGACAGACGGTCTGACAAACGGTCGCAACACTCTAAAATGCGAATGTTCATATTATTATTATTTTGTGAATAATGAAACAAGGTTTAATTATTTATACATTTTTGTAGAAAAAAACATTTTTTGTTTTAATTAAATTTTATTCTTGTTCATATTATGGAAATGTATAAGAAATGTAATTTTTTTTAATAAACAAAACAGTGGAATAAGGATTATAGCGTTTTCAATGCAGATTTAGTAGGAAATTTAAGGGCAAAATAAAAATTTTAGGTAAAAAATGTAATTCACTTTCAAATTTCTCTAAAATATTTTTTTGTTAAAAAAATGAAAAATTTTCTTTTATAAATTAAAAGTTTATAACATTAACTTTTAATAAATCCAAAAAGAAATTAAAAATTTTCTTATATTTTGTAATAAAATTAAAAATAAATTCTTGTTAAATGAAAAATTACTGAAATTTTCAAACTTAACAGAAATATAATTTTCTTGGAAAATGTTTAATTTATTTTAGGTTATTTAAAGGTTAATGACATTAGCTATAAGGTTAATCAAAAATAAATTTAAAAAATTTTGTTTAAACTTTTTTAAATTCAAAAGTAAATTTGAAAAATTTTAATATTTTCTGCTAAAATTTTCAAAATTTTAGAAAAATTGTTTAACTTCCAAAAATTTTCTGTTTTATTTTTAACAATTTAAACTTTTAAAAAATTCCAAAAGAAACTAAAAATTTTCTTATAAATTTTCATAAAATTAAAAAGAAATTCTTGTTAAATATAAAAAAAGGTGAAATTTTCAAATTTAACAAAACTAGGTTTTTCTTGAAAAATTTTTAATTTAGTTTTTATTATTTAAAAGTTAATGACATTAGCTATAAGGTTAATCAGAAATAAATTTAAAAAAAATTTGTTTAAACTTTTTTAAATTCAAAAGTAAATGGTTGTATGGGGACTAGGCGAAATAATGGACCGATTTCAACCATTTTCAATAGGCTTCGTCAAAGGAAGAGTAGTATGTGCAAAATTTCATCAAATTATCTGTAGGTTTACATGGATACACAAACGGATAGACGGACATAGCTTAATCGACTAAAAAAGTGATTCTGAGCCGATTGGTATACTTTAGGGTGAGCGTAGAACCAAATTTTTTGAATAAAAATAGTTTTCTTAAAAAACATCTTCTTTTAAGCAGTTGTTTTTAACTTCTAACACCAATTCCTAGAAATTATGATCGTGTAAAATATGTCGATTTTGTCAAAAACCCAAAAATCGTGCTCAAACTAACTAATAACTCTAATATATTCATAAATTCATTCATTAAACAAACAAAATATATAACAAAACCTGACATATTCTTTATGATCTACTCATAATAATAATAATTACAAATTACAATAGAAAAAAAAAGGATTGTAAACCAACAAAAAACAATCCCTACAATTGAACATGATAATGTAAACCCTACTAACAACAAACACAATAATGAGCAAATAATATACATAAACGTGAAACGTGTGTGTTAGTATGAATGTAAGTTTAGAAAAAAAATTAAAATGACATGTACATAAACATAAACAAAGGCAGCAATAACAGCAACAAAAACATAAACATACAATTTACTTACACTCTAGTAATGTGTAACAACAGGGCACAACATACACACACCTTTACTAGCTCTTGCAATTCTACAAGCATTTTTTACATACATTCTATCTAACATACTAGTATTGCATACTTTTTCGCTGTAAATTTTTGCTAGAGAGTTTCCTGAGTTTGTATAGGTTTAGTGTTGCATAGGTGAGAGGCCGTTGTGTTTGTGTGTAGGTTTATGCAACCCCTGTGTTTCGCCTCTTTTTTTCGTTATATTTTTTTGCGTTATTTTGTATTTTTATAATGTTTTGTTTTTGTATGATTTTGCTGTAGTAGCTTTATTATTGTAATTTTCCATGTACAACATACTATTCAGTAAAACCTGAAGACGAGGAAACAAAATCTGAAAAAATACCTGAACTCAAAAAAAAAAAAAAACAACATTAGAATATGTATGAGTTGTGTTGTTTTGTTGTATGACATGAAATAAATCAATTGCTTTTACCCCTTTTTTTAGGTCTGTGTCCATAAAAAGAAAAGTTAGGCAAACAGGCCTTTGGCGTAAATATTCCAGATCAGACATGGAAAATTTTAATTTGAAATACAAGTACTAACTTATAATAAAAATAGTACTTTTAGGTTTGAAAGTATTAAATAAGTTGTTCACTAGACTAGACTCTAGACTAGATTATAGGCTGGATTTTAGACTAGACTGTAAACTAGACTATAGACTAGACTATAGACTAGACTATAGACTAGACTATAGACTAGACTATAGACTAGACTATAGACTAGACTATACTAGACTATAGACTATAGACTAACTATAGACTAGACTATAGACTAGACTATAGACTAGACTATAGACTAGACTATAGACTAGACTATAGACTAGACTATAGACTAGACTATAGACTAGACTATAGACTAGACTATAGACTAGACTATAGACTAGACTATAGACTAGACTATAGACTAGACTATAGACTAGACTATAGACTAGACTATAGACTAGACTATAGACTAGACTATAGACTAGACTATAGACTAGACTATAGACTAGACTATAGACTAGACTATAGACTAGACTATAGACTAGACTATACTAGACTATAGACTAGACTATAGACTAGACTATAGACTAGACTATAGACTAGACTATAGACTAGACTATAGACTGACTATAGACTAGACTATAGACTAGACTATAGACTAGACTATAGACTAGACTATAGACTAGACTATAGACTAGGACTATAACTAGACTATAGACTAGACTATAGACTAGACTATAGACTAGACTATAGACTAGACTATAGACTAGACTATAGACTAGACTATAGACTAGACTATAGACTAGACTATAGACTAGACTATAGACTAGACTATAGACTAGACTATAGACTAGACTATAGACTAGACTATAGACTAGACTATAGACTAGACTATAGACTAGACTATAGACTAGGACTATAGACTAGGCTATAGACTAGACTATAGACTAGACTATGGACTAGACTATAGACTAGACTATACTAGGCTATAGACTAGACTAGACCTATAGTCTAGACTAGACTGTAATCTGCTTTTCAAAAGTATATGAGTTATAAAAAGTACCTAAAATATCATGGAAGAAATTACTGAAGTTTCCATGACTGTTCCAGATATTACTACTACTACTCAACTTGATAGTTTAAAGGGACAAACTGACATGTAGAATATTCTTTCTTTTTTCTAGTTTAATGGATTTTTATTTTCATTTGTTGTTGTACTCTCTAGTATGCATAAATAAATAATAACATTATTAAGTGTGTACAAGGTGTTGAACATTAATTACAATAATAAAAAATTATGAAAAAGAAAATAATTGTAATAAAAAACTTTTAACCAGGCATTCACCTATAATATATGTATGTAGCTATTTTTAACAAATTAATATGTCATTTAAGTTGTATTATATAGTTATGGACTTAATCCATGTTAACAGTTTATTTTCGCATTATGTCTAATATTTGCTTAAGCTGTCTGGTTTTTTTTTTTGATAATTTGTTGCAATATTTAAAGTTTTAATTATAAAATTTGTCAATTTTAAATCTTTGAGAACAATTTGATATACCCCCCAAAAATAACTAAGTTTGTTTAACTAAATAGTTAGATGTTATCTTAGGAATTTCAAAAACACCTGCTTTGAGTATTTTCCATCGTAAACAAAATATTTATGATAAAGGGGCAAAGTCTAAAGACAACTCGTGCCGGCGGTTAATATGTATATTTTATATTTTAATATTGAATATTTAAAATAATATTGAGTTTTTGAAATAATTTGGGGAATTTTAAGAAAAAGCCTAAGATCGAAAATGGAACTATTGCTAACTATTATTTAATTAATAATTAAAATACTTTCCTCTTAAATTTGTAATCAAATACTTGTCATAAAAATTATGCTAAAATAATTCCTAGAATTGTGCCAAGTGCACAAACACCAAAAAAACCAGATGTTTATGCCTAAAAACCGAAATTTTTTACCACACACACCATTAATGATTATTTATTTGCTTGATATGATTTATTTTTTTTTTTTTGTTTTCAATTTCAAAAGGTTAAATGGGGTTCAAAATTTGGTCAAGCCATTTAGTGTTTTTATTTTGTTCATTTTTAAATAAATCATCTAAATACAGCGATAGTAAGTAACGTAATATTAAGAAAACATGATTCAACAAATGAGTTGATTGCTGCCGTTGATATTGCTAAATTAAATTATTATTTTTTTTGTTTAAAACATTTATTCATCATTATTATAATTCAATTGAATATATGGCAATAAAATTTCGTTTTATAATTAGGGTCATACAGAAAAATGGGGAGTTAAAAAGAAGCTATATAAAGTATCTTAATATTTAGGGTTTTCTAAGAGCTTTAAAAAGCTTTAAGTATTAAAGTCTCTGTTTTAAAGAAACTCTGCAACTTATTATTTTTACTTGAACTATTCCTAGTACACATGTTTTTCAGTGTAATAAAAGAATTTTCATACACTAATAATAAATTCTTATTATGACAGTTAGTAGGTTTGTATGTATGTATGTATATACTACAACTATACATTGTTGTTATCTGAAAAATGTTTTCTTTTTTTATGAATTTAAAACCTAATAAAATGTCATGAATTGATATTTTTTTTCTAGTTTAGTTTTTTTTTATTATTATTTCATTTTCATTTCTTGGGGTTTGATTACGTCGGCATTTTAATAGAATTATTGCAGACACTACAAAAGTATTTTCAACTGGAATATACCCCCCAAAACAAAAACAAAAGCAAAAAAAAACTAAATATAAAAAAATATAAATAACAATATGACACAAATACATACACTTGCATATATTAAAAAAATAAAACATAACAAAATGTATGCAGATACATTGTCAAACAAAAGTAAAACAACACTTTAAAGAAATTTGTAAACTTTTTGTTAAAACTTTTTTATTATGGGAGTTAAAATTTTTATTATTATGGGAGTTAAACATAAGCTTGAGAATAATTTTTTAACTGTTTACTAACTTTTGTTACTTAGTGTATATTTTAGCCATGTGTTATTGTGTGTAAGTATAAATTGTAGCATTTAATTGTTGTATGACTTAAGGAACGTCCATGTTTTAATTACTTAGACCACAAATATCATGACCTGTTAGCATGCAGGTTTGTCTGTCTTGTCTGTCGTCACTCTTATATTCTTGGAATCAACACTTTTTCACTAGTTAATCAATTTTAAATATATATGATATCATTTTTGTTATAAACTTGGCCCAAATAGTTATTATTTTTTTAATTTAAATAATTAAAGTATAAAATAAGATAATAAATCAGGGAGTAGCTATAAATAAGTATATTTTCTATCATTGGCCTTTAAATAGTTCCAAAAGTACGTTTTTATGTAATTTGTCTTTAATTTGTTTTAATTTCGAACGCCTGGCTTTAAATGCACCATATTTTCTCTGGTCGACCTTTAAATAGCTCCATTTTGTATTGCTAAAGTTTTAGTTTGCGCCATTTCAAACGTGGGTTTCTAGATAGTGACAATTTGAGTTGTCGGTCTTTGAAAGTGTCAAATTGTTATTGTAGACCTTTAAAACGTCAAAATTTCAATTGACGGCCTTTAAATACACCTATTTTTACTTGACGACCTTTAAAAAGACCAATTTTCTAATATATGGTCTTTAAATAGTCCATTTTTTAAGAATCGGTTCTTAAATTTTTCCATTTTTAATCGTAACCTTTGAAATAGTCCAATTTTTCAATACCTATCCTTTCAATGGTTCTATTTTCAACTGTCGCCCTTTTAAATAATATGGTTTTCAGTCGTCGACCTTTAAATAGTCCAAATTTTTGATATCGGACTTTAAAAAGGGCCATTTCCATTGGCGATTGATAATTGGACTTCTTAAAGAACGACGATTGAAAAAAGAACAATTTTAATATCGACGAAAACTGGGCCAGACTAATATATTGATCTAAGCTTTAAGTTTGTTAGATATCTGGAATTTTTGTAACGTTTATAGCATTTAACATAAAGTTAAAGTTTATATTAACTATAAACAATTTAAAAATATATAATTAACAAATTACCCATCACTATTAACAAATGCAATTGATTAATTTTAAGTAAAATTCCTTGACATTTTTGTCCAAAAAAAATTCTATGCAGTTTTGCAACATTCGCGCAACAGCAAGTTCATTACATTTAGTTTAGCACTTAAAAAAAAGAAGCTTCTTTAAAGCGAAAACAAAAATTTAAATAAATATTTAGGTTACGCATGCGTTACTGCTCATCTGAACATACACATTTAATCATCTGGCTGACCTAGGCGTAAGTAAACACTGACAGTTAGTAAATGCAAAGTGAGTGAGTGAACACATGCAAAAAAACAGATACAAAAACTGATCTATGCTTTAAAAAGCCTAAACATGAAGATGATGATATTGCAACATTCATCTAACTTATTAATAAGTTAATGCTGTCTACTGCTTCCAAACACTAAAGTAATGAACGACAAACTAATCAATAAACATGGTATTAAATGAAAATACTAATAATAACAAAATTATGAGTATTCATAGATGTTGGCAGTGAGAAGAAAACAAATCTCTATAAATGTTGATCTTTTGCTGCTGCTGCTGTTGTTGTAGAAGCTGACGATCAGCATCATGATCAGCAGTAGTAAACTGTGGTGTTGTATGTAGTAGTAGTACTTTACTTGTTCATGTGCATCATGCATGCTTTATTATTGCTGTTGTTGTTGCTAGGGCCACACCCACTGGAGTAAATAGGTTTTTTTTGAAAAAAAAGGTGAAAATATTTTCAGCAATATTTCATAAGAAAAGTGGTAAAATGATGTATAACGACATGTACGCTTTACAACGATCTTCGTTTGTTGTTATTGTTGTCCGTTTTGTTGTAATATTTGTAGATTTATTAGAACTGTGTAAATAAATGTAGACTTATGAAAAGAAAACAAATCATATAGTTGGTTATATACGCATAGAAAGTCTATAGTTGGGGTTATTTTTTCTTTTCCTCAATAACTTGGTATGTTTTCTTTAGCGTATTTTCATTATTAACTTGGCCTAATTGCCGGCTGTAATGTGGGGTTTGGGAAGTTAAAGAAATTTTGTAAAGAATTCCAGAAAATAATTTAAAAATGTTTTACAAATGAGAGGGAGAGATGTTAAGAAGAATGAAGATAAACAACTTTAAATTACAGAGATTTTCTAAAAAAAGATTTCAACTTAGTCTAGACTATACCAAAGAATAGAATATAAACTAGACTATAGAGTAGACTAGACTATAGACTAGACTATAGACTAGACTATAGACTAGACTATAGACTAGACTATAGACTAGACTATAGACTAGACTATAGACTAGACTATAGACTAGACTATAGACTAGACTATAGACCAGACTATAGACTAGACTATAGACTAGACTATAGACTAGACTATAGACTAGACTATAGACTAGACTATAGACTACACTATAGACTACACTACAGACTAGGCTATAGACTAGACTATAGAATAGACTGTAGACTAGACTATAGACTAAACTATAGACTAGACTATAGACTAGACTATAGAATAGACTATAGAATAGACTATAGACTAGACTATAGAATAGACTATAAACTGTACTATAGACTAGACTATAGACTAGACTACAGACTAGACTATATACTAGACTATAGACTAGACTATAAACAAGAAAATAGACTAGACAATATACTAGACATTAGACTTGACAATAGACTGGACCATAGACTAGATTATAGACTGCATTATAAACTATACTATAGACTATACTATAACCTCGACAATAGGCTATAAACTAGAATATAAACTTGACTATATGCTAAACTATGGTCTAGACTATAGACTACAATATAGACTAGACTATAAACTAGACTAGACAGTATATAAAACTAGACAATATAAATAGACTAGACAATATACTAGACTATAGACTCGACAATAGACTAGACTATAGACTGGATTATAGACTGGATTATAGACTAGACTATAGACTATACTATATACTACACTATAGACTAAACTGTAGACTAAACTTTAGACTAAACTATATCCTAAACTATAAACTAGACTATAGGCTAGACTATTTCAACTTTTTTGTTAAAATTTTCAAAATTAATTAAGTTTTAAATTTTTAGAAAAACTACAAAATTATTTATGTTAAAAGTACATTTTGTTGTAAATTTTTTGTGTTTTAGACACGTTTTTTTCTTAACTCCTAACACTTTATGTTTTATTTGAAAAATGTGAAAAAAACCGTAAAAATTGACATTGAAGCGTTCTTGATTGATGTGAAAATCCCCCTTTATCTCTAAATGGCCTTAAAATATTAAACGTTTCGCCAGCACAAGTGTAATAAATTTTCTTAAGTATTTAGTTAAATAATTTATTATATTATTAATTTATATACATATTTTTAAAGTTTTATTTTAAGTTTTTGAGTTTTTTTTTTGTCTTCAATATGTGTAAAAAAATAGACATAAAAATAAGATTTCATATTATTTTATTTGATAATACAAAGTTCAAGTGTTTAATATTATTTTTTTTTTGTCTATTTTTCCGCCGTCAACGTAAATAATAATAAAAAAAAATTCCTCAACTAAATGAATGAAAAATGAAGAAGTTAAACGCAGATAAAAAATTGCTTTGCAAATAAAACTCTAATAATAATTAGTTAATTTACAACAGCACAAAAAATAGAAAAAAACTTGGGTTTATTTGATTAAATATTTTTTTTGTTTTATTATTTATGTTTTTATTTATTTATGTATATAAATGGCTTTTTAGATTTTTTTATTTGTTTATTACAGACAACCATTTGGTGTCCATCATTATTGCTAATGCTTTGCTACTTAAAAAAAAAACGTAGTATTTATGCTACACTGCAGTAAACTACTTATGTACATATATTTACTAAACTTGTGTGTCTTTTTCTGTTTAGTTTAATCAATATTAAACACACTGAGAGAATACATTTTCTAAGGTGCACTGTGAATTTTTCTTGTATAAATTTGTTTCTGGCGTAAAGAATTTTAATTAATTTTTTTTTTCCAATTTGTTGTCGTTGTTGTTCGTCTTTATTATTTTAAATTAAAACAAAACTTTATATTTATATACAATAATTTTGTTATCTTATCGTATTTATAGTATTGTTATAGTAAGGTACTATAAACGTACTATTTTTGTTGTTGTTGTTGTTCTTTTTACTAGAATGGAAAAGTATTGGAAAATAAAAATGGTTATTTGAACACATGTTGGGTAAGGGCATTGTTACTTCGCTGTAGGGCCGGCTGCCTAACAAAAATTTATGTAAAGCTTTTTTAGCTTAAACTTCCTCATCAATATTGCTTAAATGCGTTTGATAAAATGACCAAAAATAACTTTGGTCATTAAATTTGAATAAAAAGTATAAAAATAGTCTCGAATGTGTTATTATAAAAATAAAAACAGTTAAATGCAAAAAAAAAAACAAAAGAAAAACATCTGTTTGCGATAAAATGGTTATAGATATAAAACTGTTAAATGTATGTAAATAAAACAAAAATATGGGTAGACATAAAAAAATATTGCTGCGCCATATTAGTTACAGACTTTATAAACGTTTGATTGTAGGTCTTTTTTTATAAGGCTATTCTCAAAAAGGTTCGAGACAATGGAAATTTTTGAAAAATTTTTAAAATAAAGATTTTTTTTAAACAATCAATAAAACAGGGAAATTTTAAACCTTTCATATTCATAAACAACATAATAAATATTTTATAAAAGATTTATAAAACAAAATTTGTTTTATAATCACACTTAAAATGTAGTTTTGAATAAAAAAGTTCTTTTTATTTAAATAAATAAAGTCTAAAACGAATTTTGAACATTTTCGAAAATTCGAATTTAAGTTCGTATCGGGAAAAACTGACTAAAAATATAGATTTTAACAATAATATATAGATTTTTGTTAATAAATAGTGTTAAAAACTAATTTTGGACATTTTCGAAAATTCGAACTTAATTTCGAAAATTCGAATTTAAGTTCGTATCGGGAAAAACTGACTAAAAATATAGATTTTAACAATAATATATAGATTTTTGTTAATAAATAGTGTTAAAAACTATTTTTGGACATTTTCGAAAATTCGAACATAATTTCGAAAATTCGAATTTAACTTCGAATTGACAAAAAACTAACTGAAAACTTAAAGTACCATCTAAATGTTTAGAGTTTGTTAAATAATGAAATTTGGAAAATTTGAACTTAATTTCGAAAATTTGGTTTTAAAACAATATATACAAAAATTTACTTAATAATGGTTGCCAAAAGTGAAAGAAAAGAATTTTCAAAAATTCGAACTTAATTTCGAATTTTCGAACTTCTTAAAAAAACATAAAAAATTAACGAAATTCTCTTATGTCACCAAATAACAAGCATTAAAATTGATTTTGGGACAATTTTGAAAAATTTTAACTTAATTTCGAATTTTTGAACTTAATTCCGAAATTTCGAATATATATTAAAAAAATCTTGAAAATATTATTTTTAGTGTTAAACTAATTAAAAAAATACTATTTGTTATAAATTTTATACAAAAATACAAATTTGAACTTAATTTCGAATTTTCGAACTTTGAAAAAAACCTTGCGAAATTAAAGAAAATTTTAAGAACAAACATTTTTGTTTTTAAAACTTAAAAAACTTACAAGAACATTAAAATTTCACTTAAAACTAATAATTCGAAATTAATTTCGAATTTTCGAATTTTAAAAAAATTCTCAAAAACGAACTATTTTTCTAAAAAACTAACTTAAAAAGTAAATTTGGGACAATTTGGTTTACATAAGAAATAATTCAAACCCAATTTCGAATTTTCAAACTTTTAAAAAAACTTCAAAATTTAACAAAATTCAACTATTTCTTTGATAAACCAAATTAGAAAAAAAATTTTAGGCAATTTTAAATATTTTCGAAATTTTTGAACTTAATTTCGAATTTTCGAACATTAAAACCTCAAAATTAAAAAAAAAAATAACTATTTCACTAAAAAACTAGCTTAAAAAACAAATTTTAGACAATTTTCAATATTTTAAATATTTTCGAAATTTTCGAACTTAATTTCGAATTTTCGAACTTTCAAAAAACCTCAAAATTTAAAAAAATTTAATTACTTCACTAAAAAATTAGCTTAAAAAACTAATTTTGGAGCAATTTTTAATATTTTAAAAATTTTCGAACTTAATTTCGAATTTTCGAACATTTAAAAAAACCTCAAAAACTAACAAAATTTAACTGTTTAACTAAAAAAATAACTCAAAAAACAAATTTTGAAATAATTTTTAATATTTTAAAATTTTTCGAAATTAATTTCGAGATTTTCGAACTTGAAAAAAACTGAGAAAATTTTTTAAATTTTGTTTAAAAAAACTATTACTTTCATGCTAAACGATTAAAGATTTGAAAGGTTTTCCATCACTGGTTTGTTCTTGTTGTTGTTGCTTTTTTCGCTAAATAAAATAATTTTGACTGACGTTAATTGAATGAGTTTACTTTGTTATTAAAGATTGAGTGCTGACAATGTCAAAATTTATTTAAAATATTACTTGATAGCCGGGTAGTAATTGTTTTTATAGACAGAAAAACCTTAAACAAAAATATTTAAGGAATTTCAAAAGATACGTTTATTGTGATAGAAAGTAGTAAGTAGTAGGCATAAAGAAAAAGTATTTAACGAATAAACTGTGGTATGCGACAAATGCGTAAAGATAAGATTATTTCATAAAAAATATAATTATCGGGAAAAAATATTGGAAAAAGTGTAATAAAAAACATTTTTTGTAAGACAATCATTTCCGTTGCGGTTTACACTACACATAAACGAAGATTTATTGATTTCGCATAAATTATTTTTGTTCTAAAACAGGACAAAGTTTATGGAACACTTTTTTTGAATATTTGCCATGACACATGAGTGACAGCTTAAGTTGCTTGTCATTAAGGTTTTGGGGGGGGAAACTACATCAGCAAAATATAATAAATATTGTTCAAAAGTAAAAAAATGTCAAACACATTTTGCCTAACATTTCAAATTTAAATAAATATTATAATAATGCAATAAAAAAATTGTTTATGATTTAAACGTTTCGGTTTTTTTGTGTTTTTGCTAATAAATATTTTGATTTTAGAATGATGACATACTTTCGATGATTTATGTTTGTTCCACGTAATTCCCCTTTATATTAGCAAACTTAAAAACATGATTTCATTTTACGTTTTAAGCATTTAAATTCTTTCAGTGTAAATAACAAAAAATATTAAGGTGTAAAGAAAAGTTGAAAGCAATAACAAAAAAAAGTAAGCAAGCATTACCCTGAACTGAAATCTTAGAAATATAAATAAATGTCTATATATTGAATTTCACACATTTGGTGACAATCAACTCTTCTTGGGCCGGCTATACGCCAGCTATGTGAGTATATAATTGCCAACACGTGAATGTCATGAATGACAGAATGACTCCTTTTCCACATGAGCTGTTGTGTTGGTTAGTTAACGGGTGGGGTAGTTTTTATTTGTAATAAAAATGTATCTTGTTAAAAACTTTTTGTATAAGGGTTGCTTCTGCTTACATACTTAATGTAATCAATCATTCATTCATTAAATCGGCTTAAATATAAATTTTATAGTATTTATATTGCACTTTTTGTTGTTGTTGTTAAAATAATTTTTAGCCCATATATTTTTGAGCCCTTCCCTAAAAAAAACTAACTACCTTTTTTATAAATATATAAACAGAAGATTTTTAATCGATTTTATTTAAAACGATTTAATCAGTTGTTGGCATTTAGCGATTAGAAGGAAACTTACCTTTTTTCGGGCAGCCGGGCTGTAATGAAAAAAAAAAAAGAAATATTTGTAATTAACATGTAGTTATTGTAATTTGACAGAAGGGGTTGTTTTAAAATAGAAATTCTTAAAATAGATTTGCAATATTATTGGAAAAATTTGGAATTTTGGGAAATTGATTAACGAATTTTCGAATATTGGCTAGAACTGTGAAACAACTTAAACGAGAAAATTCAAAATTTTAAAAGACTTGAGTCTAATCTAATCATATATAAGCAAGTCAATGGTCTTGCCTCTAGTCTGGTGTATAGTTTTGACTGAAATGTAGACTATAGAATGGTCTAAACACTTCACTATAGTCCGGTCTATGGCCTGATAAATAGTCAAGACTATAGTATGGTCTATAGTCTGGTCAATAGTCAAGTCTTTAGTCAATGGTCTTGACGATTGTCTAATATATAGTTCGGTCTATAATCCAGTCTAGCCTTGACTATATTCTAATCTGTTATCCTGACTCTAGACTTTAGTATAGTTTGGTTGTATTATCATTATAGTCTGGTCTATAGAATGTTCTATAATCTATAGACTTGACTGTGGTCCAGATTATGGAACATTCCATAGATCAGACTTCGTTCTGTCTATAGTATAGACTATAGTTTTGTCTATAGGTTGGTATATAGTCTTGACTATGGTCTAATATAAAGTCCGTATTATTGTCGAGTCTATAGCCTTGCCTTTAGTATAGTATTGTCTATAGTTTTGACTATAGCCTTGAGTATAGTTTGGTGTGCAGTCTTGACTGTAGTTTTGTCTACAATCTTGACCATATTCTGGTCTATATTTACTACTGACTATATTTTTTGGTCTACGGTATCAACTATAGTGAGGTCTATAGTCTTCACTATGATCTGGTCTGCAGTCTTGACTACAGTCTGGTCTTAATGTTGACTATAGTCTGGTCTATAGTGTGGATTATAATTTGGTCTAAATACTGGTATGTAATCCTTACTATAGTCTTGACTATAGTTTGTTCTCCAGTCTTGAGTACAGTCTAGTCTATAAACTTGACTATAGTTTGGTCTAAAGTCTTGACTACAGTCTTGACTATAGTCTGGTCTATAGTCTCAACTGTGGTTTGGTCTCTAGTATTGACTATAGTCTGGTCTATAGCCTTATATATAATTTGGTCTCCAGCCTTGACTATAGTCTGTTCTGTGGTCCTAACTATAGTTTAGTCTCCAGTCTGGTCTATAGTCTTGATTATAGTTTGGTCTCTAGTTTTCACTATAGTCTTAACTATAGTTTGGACACCAGGCTTTTCTACAGTCTGGTGTATATATAGTTTGGTGTACAGTTTGGATTATAATCTTGTCTATAGTCTGCTATAGCCTTGACTAAAATCGGGTGTATAGTGCAAACTATATTCAAGATTATAGTTTTTACTTTACTAAAGTCTGATCTAAAGTATAGCCTTGACATAAGTAAATTTCAGAATACCAGGGTAATGATTTAGCTAGGACAACTCAATCTTCTTCCCTTACCTCTCACTCTTTGTTTGATTACCAATATCAATAAACGGTTTGTCTTAACACAAATAAAACTTTCAATTGCAGTTTGTCGCTTAAATTGTAATCTTTGTTACAAAAAGAAACATTTTTGTGTCTGTAATTTATTTTAGGGGTGGTTCAGGAACTGTTTTTTTTTTGGGTTTATAAAAACTTAAACCTTTTTTTTTATACTATTGATAAACTCAATGCAATAAACATATTCGTAATGCATTTTTATTATTATTTTATTATAATATAACGTATAAAAAATGATCCTTAAATCACAGCTTAAGTAAATAGCAAAAAAAAAAAGAAGTGTCAACCTAGGGGCGGAAAAGGAAGAGATATTTTGTGGTGTGAAAAGTGTTAAGGAGGAGTAAAGAGTAATTTGAACAGCAGCTTTTTATATATGAATAACAATATTAAAACAATAACTGTAATTACTCTTGTTACATGAATGAGTACTTTGAGAGTATGTATGAGTGTATGAGTATGAAAAAAAGCTATAACTGATGGTGATGGTGTTAGTGTAATGGGAATTTAAAAGAGATGGAACAGGGCAGAAAAAAAAAAAATAAAAGAAAATACCATTTAAAGGTCATTTTCTAAATGAACTTACAATCAAATAACATTGGACATTCTTTTGTTATGGAATAAATATACACAAACACATGAATGTATAGTAAATTTTTATATGTAATGTACATATTGTCTGCTGTTTTGTTGTTGCTGTTTGATTTTGGGTGGCATGGCGTGTCTTAAAGCCATCACGTTTAAACAATATAATTTAAATTTATTTTCCATCACGTACAATGTTAAAAAGTCTTAAGCTCTACTACTTAAAACATTTCCTAAATATAAAATAAAACATTAGAAAGAACACAACAAGAACATTTCATTATATTCTATTTTACAATGGATGGGTGGATGGATGGATAAATAGATGGTTGTTAGCTTGCTTGGTGGCTTGATTTTGGAACAACAAAGAAGATTCCAAAAAATGACACCATCAACTGCCGTCTGCCAAGAATTTGTTTAGAATATTAAGTAAACGTTTTCACATTAACTAACGTTAAATAAACGTAATTATTATTATATTGTTATAAATTTAAACTCGAAAAAGTGTAAGTCCAGCCCCAACAGAGAGTGCTTGAGTAAGAATGAAATGATTCAATGTCATTTAATTAATATGCAAAACACACAATCAAGAACACATTCATACAAATAAATAAAAATATAAAAATATATCTGATGAATACATTTCTAATGTCATGAATCCCTTTTAGAAAACAAAACGAAAAAACAAAACTGCTTATGTATGTGAGTAACTATAAAATCAGGTAATTACATAGCTATTAAATTTTCTTTTTTTCTTTTTTTAACTACATCACAAGAATATTTTAAAGAATTAATATTAGAAAATTGAGAAAAATAAAGTATCATATTACCTTCAATAAGATATTTGTGAGAGCTGGTTAAGCTTTATGTACATTTTACTTTTTTTAATAATAATCCTTAAGAAAATTTTAGTTTCTAATTGAATTTTTTTTTTGTAAAATAAATTATTCTCTTTATTGTTGTTGTTTAAGTATTTTTAGCTTTGACTTGCAAATGTTAAAGGTTCTTGTTAAAAAAAGGACTTGAATTTTCGTTATCGATCGCTGTTGTTGTTTTTTGCTTATTATACGAGCGTGTATTAGGCAAAATAAAGTGTTTACACTGCAAAAAAAAAAGTTTTAGGGAATCCCTGGCCTACTTCCATTTCTCTTGTGGTGGGTGCCAGCCAGACTGTTTGATTGCAGTTGTTTTATTAAATTGCTTGGAAATGCATTAGAAAAAAGTTTGTTGATATAAGTTTAAAAGTTTGGGTTTTATGTAAAAAGTTTGGCAAAAGAAAAGTTTTTTGTTTTTTAATGTTTCTTTAGAAGATAGAAATGGCAGACTGTTAGTTGCTTACTTTGGGGGGATACACTTCAAAGCTGGTTGTTCTTTAAAGGAAGAAAGCTATACTAAATAATGGACCGATTTTAACCATTTTCAATAGGCCACGTCCTTGGGTCAAAATAAGAATATGTGGCAAATTTCATCAAATTATCTTGAAAATTGCGAAGACAGACAGACAGAAGGACGGACAAACGTACAGACAGACGTACGGAAAGACGGACATAATTAAATCGACTCAGAAAGTGATGCTGAGCCGATTGGTATACTTTAAGGTGGGTATAGGACCAATATTTTTGGGTGTTACAAACATCAGCACCACAATAGTGGTGTAGGGTATAAAAAGCTTTAATACTCTCTAGAATTTTTCTTTAAGTGTAGTCAATTGTCTGACACAAAAATACTTGTACATAACAAGAATGTGTACGTATGTATGTGTGTATCTTTGCATTTAACAGTCATAGCAGAACAAACGTAAGTGAACAAAGCTTAAAAAACTTTTAGGAAAACTGAATAAAAACGCACACTACTAAAAACACACACACTCACACCCATACATATACACACAATATTTATTTATTTAGTTTTTTAGACAACAAATAACAATCTACAGACATGCTTATTCTTTTTGCAATTTTAGTTTTTTTCTTTCCTTGAAATATATATGTTTTTTTTTTCA
Source organism: Lucilia sericata (assembly GCF_015586225.1). NCBI lineage: Eukaryota > Metazoa > Arthropoda > Insecta > Diptera > Calliphoridae > Lucilia > Lucilia sericata. The sequence goes on along the minus strand of NW_023994150.1, from coordinate 511,282 downwards.
TTCTAAAAGATTGAATTCGCAAACCAATATATACGTCTTGGTTGTTGAAAAAAAAAATACACACATTTTTCAGACTTTATGTACATTTGTATGTATGTATGTGCTTGTATGAGTATTTTAATCATATAAGGGTTTGTTTTTCTTACACACAAACGAACAAGGACAAGAAGAAGAAGAAGTAGAGTATTTTTGTTTTGCCAAGAAATAAAAGGGGGTAGGAGCGCAGAGCTTTTTTTGTTATTTTGCTTTATTGCATTGAAATAACAGGACAAAAGTCTAAGAAAAGTTCCCAAAGAAATTCAGAACAGAAATAAAAATAATAATAATAAAAAAACAGTGCTTAAGGCGAATGTCTATATAAGCATTATTATATACAAGACATTCTTTTTCTAAAAAACTACACCCAATATACAGAATATATGTAAATACATATATGTAAGAAAAGCTTAACCCAAGACACAAGACTACAAACAATTTAAATTACATAATATTTCTTGTTAAACTTAAGTCCTCAATCGTATGAAAAGATTAACAGCTTTTCAAAAGCTTTAAAAGCTGTTATCGCCAAAAAGCTTTTTACAAAAGCTCTATTTTATATAAAAACTCAATGAAATCAGTAAAAAATTTTATAATTTTCTGGCGATATTAGCTTTTAAGCTCTTGGGGAAAAGGAAAAAGTCAACAAAGAGCAAAAGCTCAATTGAAAGCTTAAAAGCTTTCAATATAAAAAACAATGAAATCAGTAAAAAATATTATAATTTTCTGGCGATAATAGCTTTTAAGCTCTTGAGGCATAGGAAAAAGCTAACAAAGAGCAAAAGCTCTATTAAAAGCTTAAAAGCTTTTTAGAGTATTTATAACTTATTTATAATTATGATTGCTTGTCGTTTATTTAAGCTTTATGTTAGAAGCTGATTTCATTTCCTCAAAACTTTAAAAGCTCAACACTGCTTTAGCTTGATTTTAACTATATTAAAAAAATGTTCACTGGGTTATTTCTACCTCTACATATGAATGTCTTTAAATTTGCGCAAAAAAAAATGAAATGAAAACAAAATAAAATAATGTTGTTTTCTTCTGACAACACAAACAGAGAAATCAAAAGGAATTGTTGTTGCTGTTGTTGCCAAAAACATGCTTACACACAGGATCTTCTTGCTTAAAGTCACTTGTACGTTTATACGTACGAGTATTTCAAAATAAATTTTAATTTATATTCTTTACTAACGTATAAAACGAGTGTTATATAAAGATAAAAATTCATATACATACATACGTATCCCTACTGTTTTCTATACATTTCTATACTCTTAGAAGATATTTATGCAAAAGCAACAAAAAAAAAAAAAATATATTAATCGTTTAAATGTCAAATAATAAATCTCAATTTCACTCGGTTGGCGGGTTTGAACAAAAAAAAATATATATTTTATAGGTATTTAAATTTTTGTTAAAAAAACCTTTTGTCTGGTGCGAAATTGAAAAATGATAAGAATCACACAAAATCACACGTTATTTCCTTGAGGCTCTTTAATGGGATACTTAACAATACTTGATCCTGTTTTTAAAGTAGGAATTCGTTTGTTGTTTATTTCTTTTTTAAAAAGGTATTATGAGTTATTGATTTTTTAAAAATTTTACAAATAAAAAAAAATTTTTGAAATTGAAAGTTTAAGTTTATTGCCCCTAAAGGAAGGGGAACTTAACTGGTTATGTGGGGCAAGCTTTTTATTATAATTTTTATACTTTATATAAACAAGAACAGTCGCTTTTTATGTAAATTTTGTTAACTTTAAGGAAAATTTATAAAAAGTTTAAGAAAAGGCAAGAAAGCGCAAATTTTTTGCACTTTCGAGAAAAAATCTTTGAATTTTTATAATTAAAATATCAATTTGATGTATAAACTTGATAATTAAAATAATTTTTTTATAAAAGTGTTTGAAAAGATCCAAAAATATTCATAATTTTAAATAAAATTTTGAAATGTTTGTCAAAAATTCAATAAAGGCAAAAAAATGCAACAATTTTTTGAACTTTTTGCCTTTTTAAAAAAAAAGTTCTATAAATTAGTTATAAATGACTCCGATTACAATCAATTTTCAGAATATTTATTAAAATATTTATAAATTTTGAAATTTAGTTAAAAATATGTGTAAAAAATGGAAAAAATAATTGCACTTTTTTTGCCCTTTTGCAAAAACGACTTCGAATTAATAATAAATTAATCATATTGTTACATATTTATTAAAATATGCTGAATTTTAAAATTTATTTAAAAAAATTATAAAAAAGGCAAAAAAATTTTGCACTTTTTTGCCCTTTCGCAAAAGGGATTTTGAATTTGTAGTAAATGTATCATATTTAAAGCATTTGTTTAAAACAAGTTCATCATATTTATTGCACTTTTTGCCCTTTTGTGAAAAAAACTTGAAATTTAACGGCTCTACTTCTCTAAACTACATCTCTTTATAATTTTCAACATACATATGTATACATCACTTACATTATTGACATGTCAATAATATTTTGCAATTATTAACTTATTAATTTGTTAATTAATTTATTAAAAACCATATTATTAATAACAATTTGTTTCTTTTTTTTTGTATAATTACAGGTTACCACAGTTTACACTCAATGCCAGGATTATTTTTTTTATGATGGTAAGTTGTATAATTTTGTTTTTTAAATCACCAACACATTATTGATGTAAAGTAATTAATTTTTATTATTATTGTTATTATTAGTTGGTTATTAACATATTTGTAAAGATTACAACTTGTTTATTAATTAAAAAAACAAACAAACAGAGAACATACGTTTAACCACTAACGATAAGATTTGATTTTGGTTTAAATATTTAATCAATAATAATATTGTGCAAATTATTACTATAAACTTGTAAAACGAACTAAAACGAGAGATAAAATTTATTATTACAAACATTTTCCTAAGAATCAGTTGAACAAACCAACAAACGTACATGTTTGAACTCACGCATATAAAATTTTTATTATTACTCAATATTTTTTTTTTAAATTAATCAGCGTTAGACGTATTAATGGCGACAATTACAGTTTGAGCGACAGGCTACAAACGTTTTAGTGGTTGATATTTAAAAATAAATACAGATTAAATTCTTTGTATAAATGTCGGAAATCTATAGTGAGTCACTTTTTTTTTCATTTGATACTAGTTGCTAGCTTGCGTTTAGTCTATTTGTTTTTCGTTTTAAATTTAACAAAGTTTCAATTTTGCTTATGTCTACGTTAAGGATTATAAATAAATATTGTATATTTAACATGTATCATATTACTTGTACACTATAGTTAACCAAAAGTCTTTAATATATACACAATTTAAGGCAAAATTTAAGTACACAACTTTAACATGTTAAAAGTTTAAGAAAAGGCATAAAAAATGCACAATTTTCTGCCTTTTTAAGCAAATTTTTTCAAAATTAGTTTAAAAGTTCAAAATTTTTGGGTTTTTTACTCAATTTTTAATAATTCCTTGTTAAAAAGTACAATAAAAGTGAAAAAATTTACAAAAAGTGCAGAAAAAAAAAATTGCAATTTTTTGCACTCTTTGTCCTTTTTAAAAAAAAAATCCTACGAATAAGACATTAAGCTATTTAATGATGGTTATATTCAGGAAAAACTATATGTTAAAGCTGTGAACATAATAAAAGTTAAAGAAAATGCATAAAAATTGCATCTTTTCTGCCTTTTTAAGAAAATGTTCTCAAAATTGGTTTAAAAGTTCAAAATTATTGGGTTTTTACTGAATCTTTAAAAATTTCTTATTAAAAGGTAAAATAAAAGATCAAAAAGTTACTAAAATTGTAAAAAAGTGCAGGAAAAAATTTGCATTTTTTTGCCCTTTTGCGAAAAAAGTGCAAAAGTTAAAGAAAATGCATAAAAATGCATTGTTTTTTACCTTTTTAAGAAAATTTATTCAAAATTTACTCAAAATTTCAAAATTTTTGGGTTTTTACTAAATTTTTTAAAACTTTTTGTTAAAAAATAAAATAAAAGGGCAAATAGTTTTTAAATTTGTAAAAATTGCAGATGAAGAAAACATTGCACTATTTTCTGCCTTTTTTAGAAAATATGTTCAAAATTAGACTAGAAGTTTATTATTTTTGGGTTTTTACTAACTTGTTTGTTTAAGAATAAAATAAAAGTGCCAAAATGTATTGAAATGTGAATAAAAGGCAAAACAAAAACTGCACTTTTTTGCCCTTTTGCGAAAAATATGCAAAAATTAACCTTTTTTTTTAGAAAATATTGGTATGAATAAGAATTTAAGCTAATATATGAACGCTATATTCAAGATTTAGTTTTAGATATAATTAAAATAACAACAATTTCTCAACATTAGTTAAAAATTTTATAAATATTTTCTTTAAAAAAATGTTATAAAAAATGCTTAAGTCAGTTTCCGTTTGTAATGTAATATTGCTTATTGATTAAAAAACTACATAAATTTTATGGTTCCCATGACATGACCATTGACTGTGGTAATCATATCTTATACATTTTTGTTGTACAAATTCAAGACGTTTATTTTTTTGATGTAATAAACAAATACATATTATTATTTACTCGTTTAGTTTTTTTAATATTTTAACAAACCTCAATATATCATGTTTTTGTCATGGTAATTTAGTCAGCATATTTCATCAGACATTAAAAAAAAAAAACATTGTTGTTGTATAGAACGGAAGCAATTTGAGTGAGAAAATGTGCTGTTATAAACAAAATAAATTTTGGTAAATTTTGGCAAAAATATTCACAAAAATTTAAATTGTTAAATATTTTTAATTTTCTTTAATTTCTTTTAAGAATTTTTGTAATTATTTAATTTAATTCTTTTTTTTTTTAATTTTCATAGGTAATGTTTGCCACTGCAACAACAGCATCTCTAAAGAAAACAAACGATGTTGTGATAATGCTGAAAAATCACGAGAGGGCATTACATGTCAATGCCGGCGGCAAAGTGACAGCAACAGATATATCTTTAGCACGTAAGTATTGTTTAACAAATATTTAATTATTTAAACAAAAGAAAAAAGAAAATAACTTTCCCATACCTAAGAAAAACACATAAACAAACATAAGGTACATAAATTACGTACCTTTACATGTAAAGTGAAATATTTAATGTAAATAAGGTAAAATAATTCAAATATTTTCAAACTAAAATACACACAAACACCTTTTTAAATAAATATTCTGAATCAGGAGTGGAAAATTAAGTGCTATTGTACTTTATTTAGATATTTTTTGACATCTTATTTTCTTAGTAGGCTAGTCCATTAACTTGTCCATAGACTAGTCAACAGACCAGTCAATAGACTAGTAAACAGACAAGTCAACAGACTAGACAATAGACAAGTCAATAGATTATTCAATATACAGGTTCAGATCAGTTCTAGATTACCTATAGTTCTAGTTAAGTTCTAGTTAAGTTCTAGTTTAGTTCTAGTTTAGTTCTAATTCAGTTCTAGTTCAGTTCTAGTTCAGTTCTAGTTCAGTTCTAGTTCTAGTTCAGTTCTAGTTCAGTTCTAGTTCAGTTCTAGTTCAGTTCTAGTTCAGTTCTAGTTCAGTTCTAGTTCAGTTCTAGTTCAGTTCTAGTTCAGTTCTAGTTCAGTTCTAGTTCAGTTCTAGTTCAGTTCTAGTTCAGTTCTAGTTCAGTTCTAGTTCAGTTCTAGTTCAGTTCTAGTTCAGTTCTAGTTCAGTTCTAGTTCAGTTCTAGTTCAGTTCTAGTTCAGTTCTAGTTCAGTACTAGTTCAGTTCAGTTCAGTTCTAATTCAGTTCTAGTTCAATACTAGTTCACTTCAGTTTTAGTTCAGTTCTAGTTCGATCTAGTTCTGATCTAGTTCAGTTCTAGTTCTGTTCTAGTTCTGTTCTAGTTCTGTTCTAGTTCTGTTCTAGTTCTGTTCTAGTTCTGTTCTAGTTCTGTTCTAGTTCTGTTCTAGTTCTGTTCTAGTTCTGTTCTAGTTCTGTTCTAGTTCTGTTCTAGTTCTGTTCTAGTTCTGTTCTAGTTCTGTTCTAGTTCTGTTCTAGTTCTGTTCTAGTTCTGTTCTAGTTCTGTTCTAGTTCTGTTCTAGTTCTGTTCTAGTTCTGTTCTAGTTCTGTTCTAGTTCTGTTCTAGTTCTGTTCTAGTTCTGTTCTAGTTCTAGTTCTGTTCTAGTTCTGTTCTTGTTCTGTTCTAGTTCTGTTCTAGTTCTGTTCTATTTCTGTTCTAGTTCTGTTCTAGTTCTGTTCTAGTTCTGTTCTAGTTCTGTTCTAGTTCTGTTCTAGTTCTGTTCTAGTTCTGTTCTAGTTCTGTTCTAGTTCTGTTCTAGTTCTGTTCTAGTTCTGTTCTAGTTCTGTTCAAGTTCAGTTCTAGTTCAGACCATTTAATGGACTAGTCAATCGACTTTTCCAAGCCTGCTCTGAACATGAGAAACAAGATAGAAAACTTAACTACAAACAAACAAATACAAAGAAAATAAACACACGTACAAAAACGCATGGACAAGTGCACGACTAGTGCAAGTATAACGAACAAGTACTCGTAGTTTGAAGTTGTAAATATGTATGTTTGTATGGATGTAAGTTAATAGTAATTGTTTAGTACAACAGGAAAATTTTCCGTATTTTCCATATTTACTTTCGCATTGTTCCTAAAGTATAAGTGTGAGTGGACTGTTTGCCTATTTACATAGGACTGTAAATATTAAAGGGTTCTTTAACTTTTATTCTCTTACTGCACTGCCTCCCTCCCGCTTTATGCATGTAACTCAATATTACATCAAATCAAGTGCTGATTGCAAGTCATGTGATTTATTTTGTTGTTGTTACTGTTTAAAAAAGCGGCTAAATTCAAAAAAATTTAAAATACAATTGAAAATTCCTTTGAAAAAAATGTATACCTACTGTTTACTTTTTAGTACATATTGGTTTTTTTAAAAAAAGGGTTAAAATAAGAGCAGTAAATTTATAATTAAGTTGTAAACTAATTTTCTTAATTTAAAAGTGAAACCGTAGACAAAACCTTATAAGATAACAACATTTTGTTTCAATTGTTTGCAAATTTATTATAAATTTAAATGTAGACTAAATTTAACAATACATTTTAAACAAAACTAATTAAATAAAAGATTTTTTTAGTTTATTAAAGATTTTTATGACCGTTTTTAAATAATAATATTATAGCTCATAAAATGTTTAAAAACCATAAAATTTTATAAATACTTTTTTAAAATTTATTTAAATTTTCTTTTGAATTAAACTAGTATTTTTTTGAAAATATTACCCCAATACATTTTTTAATAAATAAAGTTTATTTAATTTAAACAATTGTTTATTTTTTTAACAATAGAACTTTATATTTTTTATTATGACATTTGCAACACTTTGAATTATTAACTAAACCAACCTGATCCATATTTTTTGATTATAAATTTTTTAAAAATTTGTTAATGACTTAATATTGTTTGTGTTTAAATAATGGCTAATTTGTATTTAAATTTTATGGCTATTAAATTAGCAAATAGAATTTTATAGGGGCGTGGCAGGGATTAAAAAAATTATAAGTAAATTATTTAAATTATATTAATAACATAAAAAGTCGGATGTTATTAATGTTAAAATTATTAAAATCGTACTTTTGTGTTACTAACGGCTCTTATTTGTTACTAATTTTAACAAAATCGTTTAAGGTTTATGCAATTCTTTTAAAAATATCGATAGAAATTTGGTTTATAACAATTTATAAAAAATGTTCTTATCTCATCAAAATTCTAACAGTATTTCGTCTAGTTTCGTCTCACTCTGACAGCTGTCAGTTGTATTTCGTACCAAATTATTGCTTCACTTCGGTTCTCTTAACTAGTTTCACTCAAGTTTGATGTTTGCCTAGTTCCCTGAAGAAATTTCTTCAGAAACTATAGAGTTTTACCGTTCAACAAAGATTTTCTTTAACTAAGCATACAAAAAGGTTTAACTATCTTAATGAAGCGTAAACGGGCCCCCTAGGGTGCTTGTCTTACATTTTAAGAGGCTGGTTACAATGTCCAATGTTTACAGCTTGTTTGTCTAATTAACTAATCACAAATCTTAAAATTTAATGTTCACATAGAGTTTAAGATAAAAAAAATCTTGTTCAGATTAAATGCCACAGAGTGAGAATAAAAATTTACAAAAAATCGTTACAATTTTCTAAAAATTTTTTAAATTTCTTTGAAATTTTCCTAAAAATGTCATGCCGTTACAATAACTTTGCAAATAACTAGAGGTTTGGGAAATTCTTGGATAATCTAAGCATAGTTAGTTTAACCAGCAATAGGTTTATAAACTAGAGTTATTAAAAGCTTTTGGATAAGCCAAGTTTAATTGTAGTTTCTTTGTTAGTAAAACCTTGTCCAAACAAAAGTTTAGTTAAAGCTTCATTGCAGGTTTAACTACACAAGTCTTAATGATGAGTTTAATTAACATTTCTTTTTGGTAAAGTTGAGCTTTTAGTTTAGTTTAAGCTTTCTTAAGTTTAACTAAACACAATTTAGTTTTGATAACTACAGAGGGCTTTTAGAAGTTTTTGGAATAATCGAAGTTTTTCCTTAATAAACACTTTCCTAACTATTGTTTTAGTTAAAGTTTTGTTTAGTTCACTGCTAAGTTTAACTAAAAAGGGTTTTAAGTCAAGTTTAACCAGAATTTTGATAAGTAAAACTCAGCTTTTTTGTTGCAGTAAATGTTTTTAATAAAAACAGATTCTAATAGTTTTTAAAATGATCAAGTTCAACTAAAGTTTTCTTGTTAAACTTTGGCTTACTTATTGATTTAGTTAAAGCTTTGTTAAGTTTATGGAGAGTTAAAAAAATCTCTTTTTTTAAGTTACATTCAACTAAAATTCCAATAACTAAAGCTGAGTTTGCAGCAGCCAACTTTTATAAAAGGAAAAGCTTGAAAGCTTTCAAATAAATCAAGTTTAATTGCAGTTTTTTCCTTAATAAACTTTTGTTAAGAAAGCTTTTAAATAAATCAAGTTTAATTGCAGTTTTCCCTCAATAAACTTTTGTTCAATTAAAGCTTTTCTAAATTTATAAAGAGTTTAGTTAAAGCTTTGTTAAGTTTATTACAGATTTTACTAAATAAAGCTTTCTTGCTTTAACCATGTATTCAATTAAGCTCTAAAACTAATATTTTCTTCTTCAAAAGCTTTAGGATAATCCCAACTTAATAGTAATTTCTTTGTTATTCCATGACCAAGCAAAAGCTTGATTAAAGCCTTATCTTAGCAAAGCTTTATTGCTTTAAACATGTATCCCAAAAAGCTCTAACTAACAAGCTTTTGTGTAATATAGTAGTTTCTTCGTTATTCTTTGACCAAGCAAACGTTTTGTTAAAGTTTTATTTAAGCTTAGTTTTAAGTAATATTTTTTTAAAAAAAGCTTTTGCTAAATACATACATATGTACTTAAGTAAACTTTAAAAAGTTTGTTCAGATATTAGTTACAATTTTATCTATTTACCTTTAAATACCTTTCTCAACATAATTTTTGCTGAATAATGTTGTTTTCTCGTCAATTTCAATTTATGACGAAATAATTAAATACTTCTAAGCCAACCCCCTACTCACCAACTTATAAATAAATAGACCACATATTTTTTATTAGCAGTCAATGATTGATCAATTTATTTAAAGAAAAAAATATTTGTGCAAAAATTCCATAAAATTATTGAAAATTGTTACTAAGCGTGTATGTTGTGTTTTAATGAAAGGAATAAATGACTCAAGTACTTTCTACTTAACCCCGGCCAGTCATATAAATACCATTTTCTTACTATTATTTTTATCGCCACTGTATGTTGTTGTTAGAATTGAAGAACTTGCACACAACCAGGCAGCAGGTCTTTTTTTTTTACTCTATCTTTTCTTTTTTTTTTGATATTTTTTTTTTCAAACATTGTACAATGTATTTGTTTGTACATTTAAACATACGTACACGCTAATTAGATTTCAATTAAATGATAGGTGTGGTAGGTCATGACGAAAGGAGAGGTAAGGTAAGCACTTGTTAGTTGGAAGAGTTGGAGGTATAGTTGCAGGCAAGCAGTTCTTTTTTTTTAAATAAGGCATCTGCTTTAAAGTTGCTTTAGCTTTAATAATTTTAACTTAAAGTTATAAATTTATCTTTTTTAATAGTTTTATTTATTTTTAAAGAATTTCTTTTGATTTTATTTATGATGGCCTTTAGATAATATTTTTGCAAATATTTGTTTTTTTCTTCTAAAATCAATCAAAAACTTTTAAATGACTTGTCGTTTTTTTTTTTTGTATTTTATAAATTATTGTTAGTTATTTGTTTTGTATTAGCAGCAAAATAATTATAATTTTTTTTGTTTGTTTAAATAGTACTAAATTAATAAATATAATAAATAATAACGTTGTTACTATATATATTTTTTTTCATATACGATAAAGACCCCATTAAAATTTTTGATAAAATTCCATACAAGTGCGCTCGCTATACAATGGGAATGAATTGGTTTTTTGTTTATTTTTCTTTTTGTTAAATATGGTTTTATTGTTATTGTTATTATATTAATAATAATAAAATTAAATAAATATAAAACAATAGCAGAAATGTGTTTATAAAAAAAGAAAAGCTTTTTTCTTTTTAACTGATCACATAAAACTGTTCAATTGGTTGGACGGAAGGACGGACGGACGGACAGAGAAGTTCATTTCAAATTTGTTTTTATAAGTTTTATTTAAAATGTAAAGAAATTTTGTTTTAAAAGAAAGGCCTCAATTATAATTTTTTTGTCGGTTTCATAATAAAGTCACTTAAGAATTTAACCATGAAAAGTTTGTCTGTCTGTCGGTCTTTCAGAGTGTGTTAGTGGATCGCTTGTACTTGTTTAAATGAGTTAATGATATTATAAACCCAGCAGACATTTGGAAGTTTTAAAAAACGCTTCATATTCCTAACAGATTCATTTTAGCTATGTGCATCGGTCGCTAAATTAATTGCAATCAACTTTCCAGAAGCTTTATATATCTCAAGACCCCAAGTGGTACTTCACCTATCAGTTATAACTTCTTTATAAAAAAAAAGCTTCAAAATTAGTTCAATGAATTTTTGATTCAATTTTGATTGAGTTATGTCCGTTAGTCCATTAGTTAGTTGAAATCAGATTTCCGAAATCCTCCAAATTCTTAAGGCCTCAATTTATAGATCAAACCATTAGTTATACATTTCTTAACTTTGATATTGAAAATCATCCAAGCTTTGATGGCTGATTGAGTTATGTCCGTCCGTCCACAAGTTAGCTTAAATCAACTTTCTCAAAGCCCCAGATACCTCAAGGCCCCAATTTCTAAATTAATATATTAGACATACAATCAAGAATTTAACTATTAAAAAATCATTAAAATCGTTACAGTAATAGTTAATCTATGAACACAAATCTAAAACTACCTAATTTTGGAAATATCTCCAAAACTACTTCCTAAACCTAACAAATTAGGACCAAATCTTCTAATTTCTTTTAAAATGTTTGCTGGTTTATTTCTGTCGATCGTGCAAATGAGTATTTATTCCTTGACTTACTACAAACAACGTAACATTTATAATAATATATTTTTTTTTTGCAAAACTTCAATTTAAAAGTCAACATGTTTTTGAGTTGGGTTATCGGCCAATTAAGTCATTTTTTTCTCGTTCGTTTTTTGGGAGCAAGACCTTTAAAGTACATCAATATGTATGTGTAGATGAGGTTTCTTTTGCCGGTTATTTAATTTTTATTTAAAGTGTTTTTATTAAGTATTTTAATAATGCGTAATGTGTGTCTTTATGTATGTTTTGAGAGAGCGTGTTTTTAATGAATTTTTTTTTTTTTGTCCCTAAAATTATAAACCGTTATTTAATGTTTTTGCTTTTCTTATCATTTTCTTTGCAGAATTTTTCACCATGGAAAGTGTAGGCGACATTTTCAGCGACACTTTCAAAATAGCCCTATACGCCAAGGAAGTGGGACGTTATTTGTGCTTCAGAAAAGGAAAATTAGTTGGAATGGTGAGTAAATCTTTTAAATTTCCAAATTTTAAAACTTTTAAAAGAAATTCTTTTTTAAAGCAACGAACTTTGTTAAACTTTTCTTAACATTTTCTTTCCCTTTTTTTTTCTCTCTTTTCCTCATTTTAGAAAAACTTAACACGCGACTGTCACTTTATCGAATCCCTAGAACACGGTTATTTTTTATATGCTAATGCCTATAATCCCGCCTGGCGTGTAGGCTTCACTAGAGGCCTAAAACCCGTGGGACCGAGACACTGGAAAAGACCACAAACTCTTAAACGAGCTTGTTTTCTATTCGTTAAAATAAATGCCGAGCATTTTGATCGTAGCCGTTTTACCACGACTACAACCACCACCACTACCACTACTACTGCAGCACCCAGTATAAAGGCCGTTACTAGAAGCTCGCCCGCTGTAACTTTGAGGGAGGGACATAAATTGCACGATTCCAAAGCTAGTATTATAGATAGTAACAGTAATAATAAGAGATTTAAAAATGCTAATAGAAAACCCACACAACGTGTTATAAATAGTGAAAATATTAACGCTAACGGTGTGAGAAATCGTGACGTTTTGGGACAACGTCATCGTAAACGTAAACATCATGCCAAATTGGCAAACAACAATAATAATAATGCAAGTTTGGGTTCAATGCAGCCAAAAAACTTAGTAAGACATCATCATGACCAGGGAAACGGGGAGGGGCGGAGGCGTCAGCATCAAAGAGAAGAAAAAGAACGCAAATTGCGTTTGCAAAACCAAAGAAGGCAAGAACAACAACAACAGCAGCACGAAGACAAGGAAGCTGAGCCCATGCCAAATGCCACTAATTCCGCCACCCCCTCAATGACTGCCACAACATTGGCAGCCACAGCTTCCTTGGCTCCCTCCGCCTTAAATATCGTTGCCATGCTAGCTGCTGGTCGTCGCAAAAAGGGCCGTAGAAAGAATCTTTCGGCAAATACTTCAGCAGATTTGCAATTAGTAGCTCAATCTCCTTTACAAGCTCAAAGTCAATATGATCGTGTTCAATTGGATCAAACGAAAAATCATAAACTAAGACATCATCATCATCAGCATGAGCATAACTATCATCAGCTAAAACTACAGCAACAACAACAAACTATCGCACCAGTGAATTCCACCAGTCGTCGTCCCTCAACTAAGGAAGTCAAAGTACAGCAACAAAACCATAAATACTCAAATAGTTATAAAGACAGTCAATTATTTAATACAAATATAAATAGTAATAATAGCAGTAGCAGTAGTCGTAGTAGCCTTAATTTAAGCTCTAATATTAATTTTAATTTAAATAATCTTAAACTTAATTTAAATAATAATAATAATAATGATAATATTAATGCAATACCTGCCTTGCCAAAAAAATACTTGTCGAAAAATAATCTTAATGCAGAATATTTAAAGCAACAAAATACTACAAGAAGCTCGACTGATTTTACAACAAAACATTTACCCCCACAACAACAATTAAGTCATTCCTTACATTCAACACAACAGCAGCAGCAGCAGCAGTTTAAAACAACCACAACAACAACTGCTGCTGCTGTTACCGATCGGAGTCATACTAGTCACGATTTTTATAAATTTTCCAAATTAACACATTTAAAACAAACTTCAAGTGACACAGACACTGCTGACAATGACAGTGACAATGACAGTGACCGTGTAACGAATGCTAAAACAAATTCCCATAGACTTTTAGTTAATAATAGCAGTAGCAATAGCAATAATCTAAGTGACAATAATTTACAGCAGGAGCATTTGGTAAATCGCTTTAAGCTAATTTATCTAGATCGAATAAGAAGCCATACTTTTAATTTAAAACTTAGTTCTAATCATAACAAAAATAATACACAACAACAAGAACAGCATTATAATAATAATAATAATAATTATTCTCCTATTAGTAGTACAACAATAGCAACAAATGAAAATCATTTAATTTTGGAAAATTTTAAACAAAAACCACAAATTTCAAATGATTTTTCCACACACAGTGAATTTAATATTAAACATAATAATGATAATGCTAATAGCAAAAGCCGCAGCAGCAGCAGTCGTAGTAGTAGTAAAGAATATATTAGTAGTAAAAATACTACTACTACTACTCCTTATAATAATAACAAACATAATAATCTTAGTCATAGACGTACTAAAAGAAATATTATTATTCAAAATAACACTAAAATTACTAACAACAACAGTTATAATAATAATAATAATAATGATGAAGTAGTAAAAACAAAAAGCCAAGTTAAATATAATTATAATAATACTAAAGCTAAAAATAGCAACAACAGCAGTAGTAGCTATAACTATGATAAAAATATTAATGTGCTTAAAAATCTTAATGACAACAAAGTCAATATTTTTAAAAATAATAAAAATAATCAACCCGAATATTTAAATAATTTAAAGCCTGCTACAACAACAGCAACTACTACTATCACTACTAACACTGCTGCTGCTGCCGCTGCTTATCGCTATAACAAATTGTTGCCGCTACTTGTCGGTCAACAACATTTACTTAAGCAATTGCAACAAAAAGAAAAACAACAACAGCTAAATATTAAATTTATTAACAACAATCCTAACAAATATAATTATTATAATTATAATGATAATAATGACCATAATAATAATAATAACAATAATAATTATGATCATAATAACGATGTTGATGTCGATAATGATGAAAAATTTAAAAGAATCCAAAATAAATATGAAAAAATTATAGTACAATACAGATCTGTATTTAATTGATTGGAATATTTATCCATTTTATTGTAAGAAGAAAATATTGAGAAAAAGTAAGTATACACAGAGAAAGAGAGATCTTTCGGGAGGGAAATTTTTTTATTTGAGAGGATTTTGTAAAGTTCTGTCATATAATTCAAAAATGATAAGACTATAAGAACTTTAGATGGAAATTTCCAAAAAAATTTCTAGTTCTTTTCTAGTTCTGTTTTAGTTCTGTTCTAGTTTTGCTCTAGTTCTATTCTAGTTCTGTTCTAGTTCTGTTCTAGTTCTGTTCTAGTTCTGTTCTAGTTCTGTTCTAGTTCTGTTCTAGTTCTGTTCTAGTTCTGCTCTAGTTCTGTTCTAGTTCTGTTCTAGTTCTGTTCTAGTTCTGTTCTAGTTCTGTTCTAGTTCTGTTCTAGTTCTGTTTTAGTTCTGTTTTAGTTCTGTTCTAGTTCTGTTCTAGTTCTGTTCTAGTTCTGTTCTAGTTCTGTTCTAGTTCTGTTCTAGTTCTGTTCTAGTTCTGTTCTAGTTCTGTTCTAGTTCTGTTCTAGTTCTGTTCTAGTTCTGTTCTAGTTCTGTTCTAGTTCTGTTCTAGTTCTGTTCTAGTTCTGTTCTAGTTCTGTTCTAGTTCTGTTCTAGTTCTGTTCTAGTTCTGTTCTAGTTCTGTTCTAGTTCTGTTCTAGTTCTGTTCTAGTTCTGTTCTAGTTCTGTTCTAGTTCTGTTCTAGTTCTGTTCTAGTTCTGTTCTAGTTCTGTTCTAGTTCTGTTCTAGTTCTGTTCTAGTTCTGTTCTAGTTCTGTTCTAGTTCTGTTCTAGTTCTGTTCAGTTCTGTTCTAGTTCTGTTCTAGTTCTGCTCTAGTTCTGTTCTAGTTCTGTTCTAGTTCTGTTCTAGTTCTGTTCTAGTTCTGTTCTAGTTCTGTTCTAGTTCTGTTCTAGTTCTGTTCTAGTTTTGTTCTAGTTCTGTTCTAGTTCTGTACTAGTTCTGTTCTAGTTCTGTTCTAGTTCTGTTCTAGTTCTGTTCTAGTTCTGTTCTAGTTCTGTTCTAGTTCTGTTCTAGTTCTGTTCTAGTTCTGTTCTAGTTCTGCTACTAGTTCTGTTCTAGTTCTGTTCTAGTTATATTCTAATTCTGTTGTAGTTCTGTTCTAGTTCTGTTCTAGTTATATTCTAATTCTGTTCTAGTTTTGTTCTAGTTCTGTTCTAGTTCTGTTCTAGTTCTGTTCTAGTTCTGTTCTAGTTCTGTTCTAGTTCTGTTCTAGTTCTGTTCTAGTTCTGTTCTAGTTCTGTTCTAGTTCTGTTCTAGTTCTGGTCTAGTTCTGTTCTGTTTCTGTTCTAGTTCTGTTCTTCTACTCTTCTAGTTCTGTCTAGTTCTATTCTAGTTCTGTTCTATTTCTGTTCTATTTCTGTTCTATTTCTGGTCTAGTTCTGGTCTAGTTCTGTTATAGTTCTGTTCTAGTTCAGAGAATTGTATGTGCCGTTTACATAGGAATTTACATTTGATTTTTTTTATACAAATTTGTTAACAACCATCACCAGTTGACAACTGGTAACTGCCAATTTGTCATTTCATCATAAGGTCGATCTATACCTCTCATCATTCAGATGTTATTTACGATCATTATCTAAACAATTGTCAACAGTTTACATGGTGTCAACCATGTGACCATTGATACTTCATTTATAGTATGTAAAAGTTTCATGTATTTCTTTCTATTATTTGAGGAGAGTGGTGTTTTCAGATGTTATCTATTGGTTAAAGTAAATAAGAATAATTAATGAAAAGAAAACTTTGTACTCGTTCACAGGGAAATGTATAAATTAATTTTGTAAGGCGTTAGAGCGATAGATGTCTTCAAATAAAGTTTGATGAAATGTAGCTTTAATTTACTAATATTGTTATCTATGCAAATAATAGATCTTTCTAATAAATAACAAAAGTAAAAGCAAATAAAATAAAATTGTTACAACAACGCCTACATGATGTGATCTTAACAAATATTTAGCCACAGGGTCATCAAGTTATTTTAATTAATATTTTAATTAATTTAAAACTGACACTTTGTAAATCACCAAATTTCATATTATATTTAAAATGTGTTAAAATAGATTGATATTTGCTAAAGGATTAAATAATACCAATATTACGTAATTAGTTGCAATTATAACAAACTATTGACTCACGCTTAGAGCTGACTTTTTTTTATAATTTTTTGTAATAATTTGACTTTTATGTAAATTTGTTGTTTGTTTTGGGTTTATTAATAGAAAAAATCTCAAGATTTTCAGCATTTTTTGTCAAAGCATCTGATAGATAGTAAGTATTTGAGAGATGTGGCAAGTATTAAAAATCGATAATAACTTTTTCAAATTAATAACAAATGGAAAAATGTCAATCGTTCAAAAAATGTATTTAAACAATATGACAAATTGCTAACTACGCAGGTGGTTAAACTGGTCTCCAAATGGGTAACACACAACAGCAACAACAACAACCAACAAACATTCCTAAATGCATACTTGAATAGATAGATTTGTTTCCATAATATCAAAGATACAAATGCTAAGTCAGTTAGTATGTTTATGGTGTGAAGGCAACATCATCATCACCATCGTCTTCATCATTATGATTAGCAGCAGCATCATGGGATCTCTGTATGCAACCAAAACAAATGTAAAAGCTTAAGCAACCAAACATATGGACGAATGAGTGAATGACTGGACTGGCCTAACTATTGAAGCAACTTTAGACAAAACAAAAAAAAAATCTACAATATCTTCTTAATTATTTACATAATTTCTCACCTTTATGGCGTATGTTAATGTAAATTTATATATTTAATTTTTGTCATAGTTTGTGTTTTTATTTCATTTTTATATATTTTCGAGTTTAAACCTATTAAAACTGTGTTTAATTCCCACTCACACGCCCTTTTATTCGCTTTTCAATTTAAAAAATATAAATAAAAAATAAAAAAAAAAAAACAAAAATCTAATGCACTTATGGGCATACCATAAGATTTGAGAGGCAATAGAGGACAGTGTGTGGTGAAAATATTAGAAACAGTCAAATAATTTTCTTGATTTTCATTTTCTTGATCAAAACTTAAAATACTTAGACCTTAGACTAGTCTATACACCAGATTATAAACCAGACTATAATTCAGACTATGAACTAGACTACATTCCATACAATCGGACTATACTTAGTATAGTTCCAGACTATAAACTAGACAGGACTATAGTCCAGACTATAAACTAGACTACTATCGATATTGATACTATAGATCAGATTAAATCCTATTATAAACAAGACAAGACTAGATTACAGTGCCAGACTATAGACTAGATTATAGGCTAGACTATAGTCCAGATTATAACTGGACTATTCCATACTATAGACTAAATTCTATGTTATAGACTATATAGACTGTAGTCCAGACTATAGTCGAGACTATAGTCTAGACTGTAGTCCAGACGAGACTATAGACAAGACTATAGTCCAGTCTACACTAGAGTACAATCCAGACTATAGACAAGACTATAGTCCAGACTAAAGATGAGACTATAGTCCAGACTATAGACGAGACTATAGTCCAGTCTATAGATCAGACTATAGTCCAGTCTATAGACGAGACTATAGTCCAGTCTATAGACGAGACTATAGACAAGACTATAATCCAGTCTATAGAATAGTCTAATCTATAGTCGAGACTATAGTCCAGTCTATAGACGAGACTATAGTTCAGACTATAGACGAGACTTTACACGAAACTATAGTATAGACTATAATACAGATTTCATACTAGACTACAGCCCAGATTATAGACTATACTATAGTCCATACTATAGACTAGACTATAGTACTGTCAAGACTAAAACATAGGCTATTTAACGTCATGTTGTAGACCAGACTATTAACTAAGAATATAGATTTCCAATTATTTTACCATCAGTTTCAATAGCTTAAACCCAGTACTGTTAATGTCTGTTTGTATAAACATAACGACACAATATGCAAGATTAGTGCGCCCAGGAGGGGGTTCTACTTAACATATTATTTTGTATCAATAATTTATAGCATTTTAATGAGCGTGTGTACCGTACCATACATTCGTTCCAAATGATTTTTTTCTCAAAACCTTAAGAAATTAAAAAAATTTCTCCCTCTCTCGCCAGTCGAAAATTAACATCTCTAATTTTGTGAGGATCATAAATCTGGTGGTATTGCCCGGTCGTTTGTGGTTGAAATTGCTGTTAATGTGGTGACTGATAGACAGACAGACTAACTGACTAACAAGCAGGCGGGAGGGAGGAGAGGCGTTTTGGACTGACCGCTGTGTGTTTGTGTTATTGTTTTATAATTTTGTCTCATTATTATGAGATTGTAGGCCTCCAAAACGCTATGTATGATGGTCTTTTTTAATGGCCTTAACTGTGCTTGATGTGTTTCATTTCTTTTTATTATTTTTTTCATTTTCGTTTACTTTTTCTTTAATTTTTTTATTTGTTTTTTCCTCTAGCAACTTCGTTTTAATTATGAAAAGAAAACAACTGTGTAAGTCATTTATTGGATTTGAAATTAATAACGTAGAGCGGTAGTAAGTAAAACCGAGAATGCATATTAGTAGTAAGTTGTAGTAGTAGAACATGTCTGAATCATGTTGATTATTTGAAGTTGTTTTGGAAAGATGAAAGGAGAATTGAAATGTTTGTGGTTATTCGAGAAAAAAACACACATCAATCCCCACTAAACCATATTTATTTATGATGAAATTTGTTTTTTTTTGAACTCCTCCCTGCTTCTAATGCGTATTGAATCTTGGAAAAAAGACCATTAATTTTCTAATGATTAGTGAGAGAGCGGTGGTTGTTTAAGAATTCTACGAATTAATATACAATTTAACATTCTTTTTTTTTCTTTTTGTTCCTTAATTCTATGGGGAGTTGAACAAAAATTAGTGCTGAATTTCTGTTTAAAGAAATTTATAATGAAACACGTGATTTAATGGCAAATGTGGAATTTGTTTTTGAAAGTATTTACGATATTGGTTTATTTAAAGATTACTTTAATACAACTGGACTACAGTAAAGATTCTTAGATTCAGACTACGGATTAGTCCGTACTATAAACTAGACTGTGATAGCAGTCTAGCATATAGATTAGTGCAAATTATAAACTAAACTATAGTTCAGACTATAGACTAGACTAAAGTTCAAATCATAGACTAGACTATAGTCCAGATAATAGACTAGATTAGTCCAGACTATAGTCTATAGACTACGCTATAGTCTAGACTATAGATCATGCTATAGTTCAGACTCTAGACTAGATTATAGTCTACACTATAGACTAGACTATAGTCTACGCTATAGACTAGACTATAGAGCAGACGACAACCTTCACTATAGTCCAGATTATAGACTATAGTCCAGAATATAAACTAGACTATTGGCTGTACTATGGACTACACTACAGTCCAGACTATTGGCTGTTCGAGTCTAGATTATAGACTTTACTATAGTTCAGACTATAGTCCATACTATAGACTATACGATAGTCCAGACTATAGACTATACTATAGTCCAGACTATAGTTCAGACAATAGCCAGACTATCGTCCAAACTATAGACTAGATTATAGTCCAGACTATAGACTAGACTATTGTCTAGGCAATAAACTAGACTATAGACTATACTATAGTCCAGACTATAGACTATAGTACAGACAGTACTGTAGTCCAAACTATGGACTAGATTATTGTTCTGACTATACGCCAGAGTATAGAATAGACTATAGTCCAGACTTAGCAATGAACTAGACCATAGTCCTGGTTATAGACCAGACTATAGACTATACTATAGTTCAAACAACAGACTGGACTATAGTCCAGACTATAGACTAGACTATAGTCAAGAATACAAGACTATAGTCCAGATTGGATAATAGAATAGATTATAATTTAGACTATAGACTGGCCTATACTCCAGATTACAGAAAAGACTAAGAATACAGACTATAATGTAGTCTGGTCGATATTATTAAAGATTTAATCAAAGGGGTCAAAGTTCGGACTATTTAAAATTTTGCATTCGAAAACAGTAAATTTAAATATTTTTAAATAATTGTAAAAATCTCAAGAACTTCCTTTGATAAAAAAAATATCCAGATATTCATTGTTTTGGTTTTTCATTTCAAGTGCTTAAGAATGACATTTCAAAAAAAAACAACAATTTCAATATTAAGTCCATAAATCACAACAACTAAATGTTCAATAAACCTTTTGACGTAATAAAATGATTTCGTACATGAGATTATTTTAATGCGTTGTCGTGCAAACAACCAAGTCAGTCAGTCAGCAAGCAACAGTCATAAATTGAGACCGTTTGACAAGCGGCACGTTGAACGTTGACAACAACTGTTTTATTGACAGATGCGAAATATCATTTCACTTCTATATAACATAATACATGTACGACAAAGAAAAACAAATGATTTCTGTTTCTTAAAGGAAATTAAAAAAACACACACACACTCACTTACACTCAAACAGATTTTAACAAGTGTTGTGTTTTAAAGTGTCTATTACTGTTATGGTTTCTATCTGTATTTAATGCCAAATTAAAGTAATTAAATTTTTATAATCAATATTTTTAATAGATTTATTTAGCAGAAATCTGGTGCCAAGTCGGCAATCAGTTAAGGTTGTAAAACCGTCAAACAATAACAAAAAGTTTAATAACAATAATACGAGTAATAATAGTGTTATTTTTCTATTGTTTTTATTATTGCTAATACCCACACTATAAGCTAGAACAGTGAGCGGCTCAAATAAACAACAGGGTAGGTGAGATATCAAATAACTAACAGGTCCCTTAAAGAATTTAAACAAAAAACTAAATGTTTTATAAAAAAGGTTTAACTAACTAGTCAATAATTTTAATCTGTTTATGTACTCTTTGTGCTGCTCACTGATTTAATAGCAAATGCGTCAGTAACAAAGCGCCTGACACAGTGAGTACTCGAACTCGTTGTAGTCCAAACAAAAACATGTTTAATGATCTTCCTCGTTTGTTTCTTTGACTTAACAGTTGTTTTTATTCTTAATGTTTTTTTTTTGTTTTTTTATTTTTAATCCATTAGATTGCTGAAAAACGATTTATTTCATTTTAAGTATTTTATAATCAATCTTATTTGAAATTCTTTATTTAGCCATTTATTTACTACGATTTATTTATAGCACCATAAACTATACGATTATAAAAAAAATTTTTGTGTGTTAAATTAATAATTTTATTAGAAAAAAATAACAAACAAAAAAAAATCGGTACCAGTAACACCCACCCACTTTGTACTTGTTAAAAATAGATATAGATTCATATTTAGACAGATACTGGATGAATGGTTTTGATATTGTTTATTGGATGATTTGAATGTTTTGCTATGACAGCAATAAATTTTATTTATATTTCTTTTAATTTTAATTTTGAACTTGTATTAATTAATAATAATAATGCCGCTATAGTTATTATTCAAAATTTATTTTTAAATTATTCTTTTCTTTTTTTAAAGAAACAACTTTATTTGTGAAGAAAACAATACAAATTATTTATAATGAAGATTATGAAATTTATATTTTTAAACTATTATGATTTAAAACATCTTAAGCGGACAATGTTTTGAAAGCTTAAATATTTTAAATACAGTGATCGAAGTTGGTTTTCGTTCAATTTCTAACATTCTTTACTTTAGACTTTAAGAGGAACTATAGTATAGACTAGACTATAGACTAGACTATAGACTAGACTATAGACTAGACTATAGACTAGACTATAGACTAGACTATAGACTAGACTATAGACTAGACTAGACTAGACTATAGACTAGACTATAGACTAGACTATAGACTAGACTATAGACTAGACTATAGACTAGACTATAGACTAGACTATAGACTAGACTATAGACTAGACTATAGACTAGACTATAGACTAGACTATAGACTAGACTATAGACTAGACTATAGACTAGACTATAGACTAGACTATAGACTAGACTATAGACTAGACTATAGACTAGACTATAGACTAGACTATAGACTAGACTATAGACTAGACTATAGACTAGACTATAGACTAGACTATAGACTAGACTATAGACTAGACTATAGACTAGACTATAGACTAGACTATAGACTAGACTATAGACTAGACTATAGACTAGACTATAGACTAGACTATAGACTAGACTATAGACTAGACTATAGACTAGACTATAGACTAGACTATAGACTAGACTATAGACTAGACTATAGACTAGACTATAGACTAGACTATAGACTAGACTATAGACTAGACTATAGACTAGACTATAGACTAGACTATAGACTAGACTATAGACTAGACTATAGACTAGACTAGACTAGACTTAGACTACTATAGACTAGACTATAGACTAGACTATAGACTAACTATAGACTAGACTATAGACTAGACCTATAAGACTAGACTATAGACTAGACTATAGACTAGACTATAGACTAGACTATAGACTAGACTAGACTAGACTATAGACTAGTCTATGGCTTTATTATAGACTAGACTACAGATAGACTAAAGACCAGATTATAGACTTGACCATAGACTAGGTTATAGACTAGACTAAAGACTAGACTGTAGAGTCGTGTTTAGAATGGGCTACAGAATCGACTAGATTATAGCTTAGACTATACTTTAGTCTATAGATCATTTCTAAAATTACGCCATCAGGGTTAAAGTTTTAAATGGAAATTTTTTTAACAGTTTAACAATTAAACCTCTGTTAAATAACTTTAGAAAAGAAAACTAAAATATTAAATAATTCATATTTTGTTTATAAACTAATATTTGCCAATTTTTTATTATTCCTACAATCTAGGACTTATTATTTAAATCTGAAAACAATTACTGTGCTAAACAAGTTACAGTAAACAAAATAAATATATATAAAAAATCTACGTTTCATGGCGCCGTATGGTTCCAGTATCTTTTTTTATTGAATTATTGTCTCTAAAAAAGATGTTGTTGTATACTAACCCGTCACATTGATGTGTTAATTAATTTGTCTACATTTAAAAAATGTCAACAAAATTCACGTTTTAATGGTCATTATTTGACAGAGAAATACGAAATGAAAAAAAAAAAAAAATACCAAATAAAATATAAGGAAAATTTGCATAACAAAACCTTGCGTCTAAATACTTTTCAGGCAAATACTATAAAAATGCCAAAATAAAAACAGGTAGTTTTTTCTCGACGTCAAATGTTGTTTAATATTTTTATTAAACCCAATAGACGGACAGTTCAGTTCCATGGAATTTCCGTTTTTTTCTCTCCCTCCAGTTTTTTTTTTCGTTAAACAAAATAAGTAAAGCTAGAAATTCCTCAAAAGATTAAAGACTGTTTTAAGATTTATTATTAAATAAATAAATACTTGTATTAGTGAAAAAGACATAAATTAACATTAAAATAATAATAACAATAACAATAAATATGTGATTCCGGTATCTAAGCTTTCAAATGAAATACTCTAATCTATTGGTCGACATAAAGAGAACATTTTATACATTAAATAAAAAAACAGTTATAGTGCAATGCTGAGAGAGTTTAAAAGTATCTAATACAAAATTGTCGTACGACCCTGTAGCCTATATCTACCGATCATTGTTGTACTTTTAGTATTGGATATACAGTACTTTGAATCCAACTCATTAACATGACACACGAACTAACATTCATTAGGGGCTATTTAGTTAAAATTAAAACGTTTAAAACCCGCTTTAAATAGAAGACCCTTCGAATGCAAAAAAGCTTAAAAAAACTTTTTTGATTTACGGCAAATACAGACTAAAACGAATTTCAAATTTCGTTTTTGATTTCAGCACATGCCGCCGCCAATCCCATCCAATACTTTGTTTATCATCTGATGCCTTGTGCTTTGTGCTTGCGTTATAAATTCTATATTGATTTTATAATTTCAATATTTTCACAGCATGTTAGCGCAATAAATATTTAACGATAATATTTTTGGTTGATGAATTCATACATGTAATTAAAATGAATTTCAAATAATAATACGGGACTACAGTCGGTTGCAAAATAAAAGTCCAGGCTATAATAAAGTCAAGACTATGGGCTATACTATGGAATGTGCTATAGCTCAGATTATAGACTAGGATATAGTGCAATCTATAAACTAGACTATAGATTATACTATAGTCCAGACTATAAACTAGACTATAGAAGAATATAAACTAGACTATAATCTAGACTACAACTTAGACTATAGTTCAGACAGTAGAACAGACTATAGTCCAGACTATTAACTAAACTCTAGGCAAGACTATAGAGTAGACTATACCCACACTATATACTAGAAAAAAGTAAAGAGAATAGATTATACTATAGATTAGACTGTAGTCCAGACTATAGACTAGATTAGACTCCAGACTACAGACTAGTTTAGACTATAGACTAGACTATAGACTAGACTATAGACTAGACTAGACTAGACTAGACTATAGACTAGACTATAGACTAGACTATAGACTAGACTAGACTATAGACTAGACTATAGACTAGACTATAGACTAGACTAGACTATAGACTAGACTATAGACTAGACTATAGACTAGACTATAGACTAGACTATAGACTAGACTATAGACTAGACTATAGACTAGACTATAGACTAGACTATAGACTAGACTATAGACTAGACTATAGACTAGACTATAGACTAGACTATAGACTAGACTATAGACTAGACTATAGACTAGACTATAGACTAGACTATAGACTAGACTATAGACTAGACTATAGACTAGACTAGACTATAGACTAGACTATAGACTAGACTATAGACTAGACTATAGACTAGACTATAGACTAGACTATAGACTAGACTATAGACTAGACTATAGACTAGACTATAGACTAGACTATAGACTAGACTATAGACTAGACTATAGACTAGACTATAGACTAGACTATAGACTAGACTATAGACTAGACTATAGACTAGACTATAGACTAGACTATAGACTAGACTATAGACTAGACTATAGACTAGACTATAGACTAGACTATAGACTAGACTATAGACTAGACTATAGACTAGACTAGACTAGACTAGACTATAGACTAGACTATAGACTAGACTATAGACTAGACTAGACTATAGACTAGACTATAGACTAGACTATAGACTAGACTATAGACTAGACTATAGACTAGACTATAGACTAGACTATAGACTAGACTATAGACTAGACTATAGACTAGACTATAGACTAGACTATAGACTAGACTATAGACTAGACTATAGACTAGACTATAGACTAGACTATAGACTAGACTATAGACTAGACTATAGACTAGACTATAGACTAGACTATAGACTAGACTATAGACTACCAGAGAATAGATTTTACTATAGATTAGACTATAGACTATAATCCGGACCATAGTTCATCCTATAGACTAGTCTGTAGTCTGACTATAGACTAGATTAGAGTCCAGACTACAGACTAGTTTAGAATCCATACTATAGACTAGATTAGACTCCAGGCTATAGACTAGATTAGAGTGGAAACTGTAGACTTGATTAGAGTCCAGACTATAGACTAGACTATAGTCCAGACTATAGACTAGATCAGAGTCTAGACTATAGTCCAGACTATAGACTGGACTTTAGTCCACACTAGACTAGACTATAGACTAGACTATAGACTAGACTATAGACTAGACTATAGACTATACTATAGACTAGACTATAGTCTAGACTATAGACTATACTATAGACTAGACTATAGTCTAGACTATAGTCCAGAATATAGACTAGACTATAGACTAGACTATAGACTAGACTATAGTCCAGACTATAGACTATACTATACTATAGTCCAGACTATAGACTATATTATAGTCCAGACTATAGACTATACTATAGACTAGACTATAGTCCAGACTATAGATTAGACTATAGTCCAGACTATAGACTAGACTATAGTCCAGACTATAGACTAGACTATAGTCCATACTATAGACTAGACTATAGACAAGACTAGAGTCCAGACTATAGACTAGACTTCAGACAATAGACTCGAGTCTACACTAGAGTCCAGACAATAGACTCGATTACAGACTATAGGTTATATCATAGACTATGACTATAAAGTAAACTATAGTCCAGGCTATAGACTAGAATACAGGCAAGACTATAGTTCAGGGATAGAGTGGACTATAGTTCAGTTTCCAACTTCTTTAGTTTCAATTTAAAAATTTACTTTTTTCGGCTCCCCTAAAAAGTTCCTAAATACACCTAAACCTTTTTGGCACGCAACATTTAGATACATAAATATGTATATAATTTCCTTAAAATCCATTAGAGTAAAAGCTCTTGAAGAAAAAAAGCTTTTAAAATCTTGACTATCGGTATAAACACATACTGTTTTTTGGTAAGTGTTTTAAAGACTATTGTATTTTCCCACTAACAAATAACAACTTTACACAGGAAACTGTGATTGCTGCAGAGTTCTTTTTGTTGTTTTTGTTTTATTTGTATTCTTTTCAATATCTGGTGAAAGTGTTCAATTACCAAAAAGACCTTGTTCTTGTTGGGCCCAATCAAAATATGTATATATAATCGGCATGCAACATGACACAAAAGAGAACAGGACAATCAGCTGCAAAAGTCCTGATAACAAAACAACATGACAAAAAGCAAGAAAAGAAAGAAAGGAGTTGAAACTGACACACACTCAAAAAGGCAATCTACCAAATGTTATGCGATAATTAGGGTCTTTTTCACAAAAAAAAAAAAAAAAAAAAACTGAAGCAACAACAATCTCTCTCACACACAGAGAACATCAAATTGAAGTTAAACGTAATTGACAATTTACGAGCGTAACGACCAACCAAACAGTTCAACCAACACAACTACAAAGTTGGTCTAATACAAAAATATTTAGGGCTCCAGCCAATTTTTAGACACACATTTGGCCTTCTCACGTCTTTGGCAAATGAATGAAAAGGTAATTGTGGCCAAAATTGTCTTAAATAAGTGTGTAATTCTTGGTTCAAATTTATTCGAAGAAAGACTGCAAAGGAAAAACTAAAATGATTTCGTGATAATAATAATTTTTGGTTCGTATCGTAATTTGTTAAGATTTCCTCCTCCTGTTTACCATTGATCTTTGCGCTAACAATAAGCATCAAGCTGTAGCTACAGTTAGTTATCAAAAGGTGTGTTTTTCTTCTTATTTTTTTGTCTTTCATTTCTACTAAAAGCCATCAATGATTTGTTGTTGATTTATCGCCTTTAAAAGGTACAAAAGTCTGTCATTTCATTGATAAACTGCCAAGATAAAATGTTAGTTTGTGGATGATGATGATGATGATGATGATCAACAACGAAGTGCGCTTAGGAAATGAAAGAAAATAAATTAAAACTCGATAAAAAGAAATTGTTGTTAAGGTCTTTGAAAAATTCCTCAACAACAAAAACTAATATCAAAAGGTATAAATATAAAACGTTGACCGACAAAGCCTTCAACTGACTGATGTCTTAACTACCGTTTAACGGCTGATGAAAAGTGTCAACGATTTGTCAAATTCCTAGATTTATACGTTTGTTAAATGTTATACAGGCCTGGCGATCGAAATGACGATCGACCACCACCGTTAACGTCGTCACATTATTCAGTTTTTAAGTGTCGACATAATTATTGATGTTTAGAAATTTATCATTTAACATTTATTCATTCATTTAGACGTTCACTACTCATTTACTCATTAAAAATACAGCTGAAGATACTCGTACTATCAACCAACCAACCAAGCAAACGGCCATCCATCCATTTACCATCCATCAGTACTCGTACTTGTTGTTGTCAGACCCATTTAATTGTGTTGAAAGCATTTCATGTGTAGTTATGTTGTATGTCTTTCTGTCCGCCCGTCCGTCCGTCCATTTGTCTCTTGTGGAATGTTTGTGGTGTTGTTTTGGTGGGCGATTGGAAAGCAGAAAAGGTAGTTTGGTAGTTACTCGCACGAGTAAGTAGTAAATAATTTAATGTTAAAGCAATTAAAGGAAAAACATGAATTCAATCCATCGTTACGACTGATGAGAAACTTGTTTAAATAACAATAAAAGTTCAGCTAGATACATACATTATAGACCTACAAATGTAAGTACTTACGTTAATAGTTGAAGTCATTAGTGTTTAAGATATTATTATGGGAGAATTTTGTTTTTTCGCTGCCAAACTATAAACTTGTAATAAATATTTGTTTTCTAAGTTATAGGGTAGAGGGAAACGTAGGTGGTGTCAAATTATTCTTTTGACATTTGTCTGTTTAGGGGAAAAAGTAGTTGAAGGATATAAGTATCATTTAGAAAGAAGGGAGAACGAGTTGGGGTCTTAAACCTTACACTGTGTAGAGTATATAGCTATGCTAAATCGATTATTACACTCAAAATATCAACAAAAAAGATTTTGGGACACGAAAGTTTCAGACTAGCCAACAGATTTTAATAGATGACTGAACTGTACATGTTGTCTTTTCCCACAATTTGACCTTAGCCTACACTGACGGTTATATGCGTGATCTCCTGGTCTCTAAGTTTTCCCAATACCTGCAACATTTTTGGAACGCCAAATAGGACTTTCCAAAAGATTTTAATATAATACTGAATATGTATATCTTGTATTAACCCACACATCGATCATAATCTACACTGACAGTTATACGCGTAATCTTCTAGGCTCTAAGATTTATCAATACCTGCAACGTTTTTCGAATAATGCCAACAGACGGTGGGCCTAGCAATTTTGGGACGCCGAACTTCCCAGATTGTCGTACAAAAGATGACTGGTTAGATTAGGTTGAGAGGAGAATGTATATTACATGACATCTGAACAAATACATCAGTACTGCGAATGGGTCTATTGTGGGCTCGCTTTCATCTGTGAAAGGATTTAGAGTTCAGAAAGTCCAAATCTTGTCATTTGGATAAAGTCCAAATTCAGACAGTTACTTGGGAACTTTCCTTGTTAAGCATTTTCACTTAGTCTCTAAGATTGTCCTGGACTTGGACCATTTTTCAAAGTGAAACTGTTCAATTTTGGGTCATTAAACTTGATAGAACTTTCTAGATTCAAAATACCGACATTATATAACTGATAAGCAAGACTTATCTTTTTGGTTAAAGCGACCTCAATCTAGAATTGTGAAATATAATCTCTTGACAGCATTTTACAAGATTTCGGCAGCTGTTCTTTCCAGATCAGTAATCAAAAAGTTATAACTCCCCAGTCTGACATTGGTTTGGGAGTTTTCTTTGATAAACTTGATGACTTTATCTCTATAATAGTGCAATATCTGCAAAATTTTCCAGAATGATCTATCAGTTATCCCTTAGAGCTATTTCCAAACATGTAGGAAGCTCAATTTTAAGGCACCAAACATTGGACTTTACACATTTGAAGTCTAACAAGAGATGAATGGATTGCAAATCTTGTTTAATCAGATAAAATGTATAAAAATCGATACGGTCTAGGGTTCGAGAATTGGCCTATTGGGCTACCAAAGATCATGTTGCATACAACTACTGCATACATTCCTTATTCCAGCAAAGATAACCTTGTCAAATTGATATGGATTCTAGGAACTCAAATGTTCTTCTGTCTTTGCAAGCGAATCACGATTCTTTTTCGTCTTTTCATTTAGCGAAGAAGAATCCTTACAAGATATATATTTGTATAAGAATGTTTTGCACTATAAGACCGTGGTTAAAAAGGTCTCAGATGAAGTCTGATTTTATGGTCTAGAAGTAAACTTACTGTATCTTAACTAAATATGATTAAGGCGCTTCGAGTCATAACTTTTTCCAGGTGATAAATTCTACTATTTAAAGGAAAAGGAATGAGTTAAAATAATTGCCTATAACTAGTGAAAAATAAGCATAAATCCTTCCATCTGTCAAGCAAAGTCAGTTGATCATATTTACAGATGTCCCATTATAGTTTTCTATTAATTGCAAATATTTCTTTACAATTTTTTTTTTTGCAAAATTTAATAAATTATTAAAATTTCATAATCAATTTTTCATGCATAATTTACCCAATAAACAAATTAAAAACATACTTTCAATTACAAACAAATATGAATCTATATCCTGTTTAAAGGAATAAAATAGTGCATGCAATAAAATAAATATTTTTAAACTTCCTGTTAATTACCAACGTATATCCTGAAACCTTACAGATGCCTCCTGGCTAACAATGAGTTGTCTTTTGAAAGGCCTGCTGAGCTGTTGTAGTTATTGCCACTACTACTACAGCTCATTGATTGCCCACGCTCTACTGTTACCTTGCGACTCGGTTCTTCCTTTTAAGAAACCGCAAAATTTTATTTTGCTTTTACTTTTCTTTTTGTAAATAATTCTTGACAAGTATTTTTTGTTCTAGAATTGTAAAGAACAACAAAGAAAATGCTGCAGAAGCACAAAACTATTGGAAGCCATACATCAAATCAAATGTTTGCCAAAGGAGTTCTTTCTCTCTTCCTTTCTTTTTATATAAAAGCGCCCAATAGTTATAGTGTGACACAATTTTATTGTTATTAGAAAAAAAGTGTCAGCTCACTACGGGCAAATGGATAAATAAAATTTGCCTGTCATTCCCTCGCCCTATCACTCCTCGCTCTTTATTTAGCTAACTGCGGGATGTGGTGGGTCATACGAATTTAAATCAGTTGCGGTTGCAAAAACTGCTCGTGTGCTTCAGTGTGGTCGTTGTCAATGTCGTCTGCTTTAAGCCAGCTGTTTAAAGGCCACAGGGGATGATCGATGTTTGAATTACGTTTTAAAGGAAAATTGATACAGTATTACAATATAATCGTACATATTAAACTGTCATTGTCATTCAAATCAGCAAATACTAAAATCGAAAAAAAAAATATTCTTTGAAAAATTTGCATTAGTCAAATGACCGCAAAAGATTGATTTATGGAGCATGATGTTTTTGGTCACTAATTTATCCGGTTTGATTTCAAATTCAAAAGGTGTTTTTTTTAAAGCAAATGATTCATGTTTTTGGCAAAAGGATCTAAGGTAGAGACAGGAACTTAAAATCTTTGTTTTTTTAATTATTTGTTAATTAAGTTTCTAGCTTTAAAATCTGTTCAACAAGATCTGACTAATTAACTTTTCTTTAAATTAAATTTTAAACGTGTTAAAAAGAAAATTTATTACAAGAACTCTTGACAAGTTATGTCTTTAGGCCACAAACTATATTTCCCAGCCCTCTATTTACAATTTTCTATTTTCCATGTTATTCTAAATTTTAATAACAATAATAAATAAATATGTAAAACATAATATGAACGCATCTATGGGATACAGTGGCCAGAAGTTTTTCCTGTTAATTTTACACAAAGTAAACAAACAACAACAAAAAAAATGTTAAAGCCCGGTTTACGTTAAACACAAGTTTTAATGTTACAAGACATTAACACTCTCACAGTAATAGAAAACCCCAGCCGTTCTTAGAGAAAACAATGGATGGCTTATGGAAAGTATTTTGTCTCTAAGCTCGTCTATAATTTAGTCTATAGTCTAGTCTATAGTCTAGTCTATAGTCTAGTCTATAGTCTAGTCTATAGTCTAGTCTATAGTCTAGTCTATAGTCTCGTCTATAGTCTAGTCTATAGTCTAGTCTATAGTCTAGTCTATAGTCTAGTCTATAGTCTAGTCTATAGTCTAGTCTATAGTCTAGTCTATAGTCTAGTCTATAGTCTAGTCTATAGTCTAGTCTATAGTCTAGTCTATAGTCTAGTCTATAGTCTAGTCTATAGTCTAGTCTCTAAAGTCTAGTCTATAGTCCTAGTCTATAGTCTAGTCTATAGTCTAGTCGATAGTCTAGTCTATAGTCTAGTCTATAGTCTAGTCTTAGTCTAGTCTATAGTCCTAGTCCTATAGTCTAGTCTAAAGTCCTAGTCTATAGTCTACTAGTCTATAGTCTAGTCTCTAGTCTGCTATAGTCTAGTCTATAGTCTAGTCATATCTAGTCCTATAGTCTAGTCTATAGTCTTAGTCCTATAGTCTAGTCTATATTCGAAGTCTATTCTAGTCTATAGTCTATCCCTATAGTCTAGTCTATAGTCTAGTCTATAGTCTAGTCTGGCTAGTCTATAGTCTATCTTGTCTAGTCCTATAGTCTAGTCTAATAGTCTAGGTCTATAGTCCTAGTCTATAGTCTAGTCTTATAGTCTAGTCTATAGTCCTAGTCTATAGTCTAGTCTATTAGTCTTAAAGTCTATAGTCTAGTACTATGAGTCTGTCGTATAGTCTAGTCTATGTCTAGTCTATATTCTAGTCTATAGTCCTAGTCTATAGTCTAGTCTAGGTCCGAGTCAATAGTCTAGTCTATAAGTCTAGTCTATAGTCCTAGTCGATAGTCTAGTCTATAGTCTAGTCTATAGTCTAGTCTAGCTCTAGTCTATAGTCTAGTCTATAGTCTAGTCTATAGTCTAGTTCTATAGTCTAGTCTTAGTCTAGTCTAGTCTATAGTCTAGTCTATAGTCTAGTCTATAGTCTAGTCTATAGTCTAGTCTATAGTCTAGTCTATAGTCTAGTCTATAGTCTAGTCTATAGTCTAGTCTATAGTCTAGTCATAGTCTAGTCTATAGTCTAGTCTATAGTCTAGTCTATAGTCTAGTCTAGTCTATAGTCTAGTCTATAGTCTATAGTCTAGTCTAGTCTAGTCTATAGTCTAGTCTATAGTCTAGTCTAAGTCTAGTCTATAGTCTAGTCTATAGTCTAGTCTATAGTCTAGTCTATAGTCTAGTCTATAGTCTAGTCTATAGTCTAGTCTATAGTCTAGTCTATAGTCTAGTCCTTAGTCTAGTCTATAGTTAATCTATAGTCTAGTCTATAGTCTAGTCTATAGTCTAGTCTATAGTCTAGTCTATAGTTAGTCTATAGTCTAGTCTATAGTCTAGTCTATAGTCTAGTCTATAGTCTAGTCTATAGTCTAGTCTATAGTCTAGTCTATAGTCTAGTCTATAGTCTAGTCTATAGTCTAGTCTATAGTCTAGTCTATAGTCTAGTCTATAGTCTAGTCTATAGTCTAGTCTATAGTCTAGTCTATAGTCTAGTCTATAGTCTAGTCTATAGTCTAGTCTATAGTCTAGTCTATAGTCTAGTCTATAGTCTAGTCTATAGTCTAGTCTATAGTCTAGTCTATAGTCTAGTCTATAGTCTAGTCTATAGTCTAGTCTATAGTCTAGTCTATAGTCTATAGTCTAGTCTATAGTCTAGTCTATTGTCTAGTCTATAGTCTAGTCTATAGTCTAGTCTATAGTCTAGTCTATAGTCTAGTCTATAGTCTAGTCTATAGTCTAGTCTATATTCTAGTCTAGTCTATAGTCTAGTCTTGTCTATAGTCTAGTCTAGTCCAGTTTATAGTCTAGTCTATAGTCTAGTCTATTATCTAGTCTATAGTCTAGTCTATAGTCTAGTCTATAGTCTAGTCTATAGTCTAGTCTATAGTCTAGTCTATAGTCCAGTCTATAGTCTAGTCTATAGTCTAGTCCTTAGTCTAGTCTATAGTTTAATCTATAGTCTAGTCTATAGTCTAGTCTATAGTCTAGTCTATAGTCTAGTCTATAGTCTAGTCTATAGTCTAGTCTATAGTCTAGTCTAGTCTATAGTCTAGTCTATAGTCTAGTCTATAGTCTAGTCTATAGTCTAGTCTATAGTCTAGTCTATAGTCTAGTCTATAGTCTAGTCTATAGTCTAGTCTATAATTTAATCTATAGTCCAGTGTAAATTCTAGTCTATAGTCTAGTCTATAGTCAAGGCTATAGTTTAGTCTAAACCCCCACCCAAAACTGCAGGGCAATTTCTAAATATTCATACACTCTTACAGACGCATTCATCTCTCTAGTAAGATCTTAAGAATGTGATAATAAGAAATTCCATTTAGATTCACTCCATTTAACCTTCAATCGGTTGAAATGGTTTTCTTAACCAACAAATATTATTTTGTGTCCCACATTAGAGATTTTTTTCCTCTCATTTTACACTCATAATTTAATTGTGTTGGGCTCAACTGTCAAGTTAAAGGTTAATTTGACAAAGAATGTCTATAATTAAAACAACGAAAAACTCTCTCACACACACACACCCCATTCCTAACAAACAGCATAAAGAAAAAGTCTCCAACAGTAATCAGAAGAAGGGAGAGGAGGAGGAGTGAGAAACAGACTTACAGAAAAGGCAATGGAAAGCTTTTGTTGTTGTTGCTGTTTTCGAAGATAAGAAACAAATTTTGGACACCAATTATAAAAACATAAATTTTGATTTTGTTTTTCCATATTCCCGTTCAGTTCGGTTCACATCACAGTCATAAATTTAAATGGTACCAAATGGAAAAAAGTACGAGTTGAGTTTTTTTATTTTTTATTTGTAATAAAGTTTTTTATAGAAATTTTTATATTTGGGTGAAGGTGCAGATTTATGTGCGTGCGAGTGAGTGAGTGGAGTACGTGTGCGTTCATATCAGTGAGAAAACATCTTATTTTACATATAAAATTTATTATTTCTGAAAATGTTGACAGTTTCCAATAAAATATTTTAACATGACTATTCTTTTTTGTTTTGGTTTGTTTGTTTAAATATTTTTGTTAGTTTTATTAGTCAGTCAGTTAGTTAACTAGTTAGTTAGTGTTTTTGGACGTTTTGTTTTCATTAGTCCAGTAGTCAGTTTTTGTAATTCTAT
The DNA here is from genome assembly GCF_015586225.1 of Lucilia sericata. Taxonomy (NCBI): domain Eukaryota; kingdom Metazoa; phylum Arthropoda; class Insecta; order Diptera; family Calliphoridae; genus Lucilia; species Lucilia sericata. The sequence goes on along the minus strand of NW_023994150.1, from coordinate 475,628 downwards.
ACTTTTTTTTCGAAACTAGTGTTGACTTTGATCTGGGAAATAAGTTTCGAAAAAGGTGGCGTCTATGTCAAAAGAGATTTATGTTTGTGGATTTGAAATAGAAACATTAGAATGTTTTTGAATATAATTAGGAACTTTAACATTTTCGAAATCTTCAATGATAAATTTCAAATAGAATTCTTAACGAAAATTCGGAATTGCGAAAATACTATTACATAAAAAAGATTATTTTATATATGAAGAGGGGACGAGAATAAAGACGAGCTAAGAGATAAGGCTAAAGGCGAGACTATACGCGATTTTATAAACGATACTATGCACAAGTAAATAGTCGAGACTATAGACTAGTCTAATTATAGAATAGACTATATACTAGACTATGAAATAGAATATAGACCAGATTATAGACTGAACTGTAGATTAGATTATAGACTACAGACTAGACTATAGACTAGACTACAGACTAGACTATAGACTAGACTATAGATTAGACTATAGATTAGACTATAGATTAGACTATAGACTAGACTATAGACTAGACTAATGACTAGATAATAGACTAGACTATAGACTAGACTATAGACTAGACTATAGACTAGACTATAGACTAGACTATAGACTAGACTATAGACTAGACTATAGACTAGACTATAGACTAGACTATAGACTAGACTATAGACTAGACTATAGACTAGACTATAGACTAGACTATAGACTAGACTATAGACTAGACTATAGACTAGACTATAGACTAGACTATAGACTAGACTATAGACCAGACTATAGACTAGACTATAGAATAGACTATAGACTAGACTATAGACTAGACTATAGACTAGACTATAGACTAGACTATAGACTAGACTATAGACTAGACTATAGACTAGACTATAGACTAGACTATAGACTAGACTATAGACTAGACTATAGACTAGACTATGGACTAGGCTATAGACTAGACTATGGACTAGACTATAGACTAGACTATAGACTATACTATAGCCTAGACTATGGACTAGACTATAGACTAGACTATAGCCTAGACTATAGACTAGACTATAGACTAGACTATAGACTAGACTATAGACTAGACTATAGACTAGACTATAGACTAGACTATAGACTAGACTATAGACTAGACTATAGACTAGACTGTAGACTAGACTATAGACTAGACTATAGACTAGACTATAGACTAGACTATAGATTAGACTATAGATTAGACTATAGATTAGACTATAGACTAGACTAATGACTAGATAATAGACTAGACTATAGACTAGACTATAGACTAGACTATAGACTAGACTATAGACTAGACTATAGACTAGATTATAGACTAGACTATAGACTAGACTATAGACTGGACTATAGACTAGACTATAGACTAGACTATAGAATAGACTATAGACTAGACTATAGACTAGACTATAGACTAGACTATAGACTAGACTATAGACTAGACTATAGACTAGACTATAGACTAGACTATAGACTAGACTATAGACTAGACTATAGACTAGACTATAGACTAGACTATAGACTAGATTATAGACTAGACTATAGACTAGACTATAGACTGGACTATAGACTAGACTATAGACTAGACTATAGACTAGACTATAGACTAGACTATAGACTAGACTATAGACTAGACTATAGACTAGACTATAGACTAGACTATAGACTAGACTATAGACTAGACTATAGACTAGACTATAGACTAGACTATAGACTAGACTATAGACTAGACTATAGACTAGACTATAGACTAGACTAGACTATAGACTAGACTATAGACTAGACTATAGACTAGACTATAGACTAGACTATAGACTAGACTATAGACTAGACTATAGACTAGACTATAGACTAGACTATAGACTAGACTATAGACTAGACTATAGACTAGACTATAGACTAGACTATAGACTAGACTATAGACTAGACTATAGACTAGACTATAGACTAGACTATAGACTAGACTATAGACTAGACTATAGACTAGACTATAGACTAGACTATAGACTAGACTATAGACTAGACTATAGACTAGACTATAGACTAGACTATAGACTAGACTATAGACTAGACTATAGACTAGACTATAGACTAGACTATAGACTAGACTATAGACTAGACTATAGACTAGACTATAGACTAGACTATAGACTAGACTATAGACTAGACTATAGACTAGACTATAGACTAGACTATAGACTAGACTATAGACTAGACTATAGACTAGACTATAGACTAGACTATAGACTAGACTATAGACTAGACTATAGACTAGACTATAGACTAGACTATAGACTAGACTATAGACTAGACTATAGACTAGACTATAGACTAGACTATAGACTAGACTATAGACTAGACTATAGACTAGACTATAGACTAGACTATAGACTAGACTATAGACTAGACTATAGACTAGACTATAGACTAGACTATAGACTAGACTATAGACTAGGCTATAGACTAGACTATAGACTAGGCTATAGACTAGACTATAGACTAGACTATAGACTAGACTATGGACTAGACTATAGACTAGACTATAGACTAGACTATGGACTATACTATAGCCTAGACTATAGACTAGACTATAGACTAGACTATAGACTAGACTATAGACTAGAATATGGACTAGACTAAACTATAGTTTAGACTATAGTATGGACTATAGACTAGACTATAAACCAGATTACAGACGATAGTCTACACTATATATAAAACTATGGTCTTGAATTTACTTCAGTCTATAGATGACTACCTACACTAATTTATAGACGTGGCTATAGATTATTTTATAGACCGAATTATAAAAGGAACTATTGATGAGTTTACAGATGAGACTATAATCTCGTATATCAGAGAAATTATTTACAATATTTAGTTGCAAATTCGCAACCAATTTACAAACCATAAATGGAAGTATGTCATTTATAATTAAATTTATATTTTCATTGGGGAGGTAATGAAATTAGTAAAAATAACCATATATCTTGAAAAATTTAACGTCAAAATAAACATAAATTAAAAATATATATTTTTTTTTCTATAAATTTAACTCATGAAAATGAAACTACTCTTGAAGCAAAAGCTTTTTGGTAGGAAAACAAATTATAAATTGCGGAGTTAAGTCCTGCAGGCTATATAGTTACGACTCATATAAACTACAGTTTTAATGCATTCAGTCGGCTTTTTTTAGTTTACTTTTAATTTTAATATATTTTTAAAAAATGTGATGGACTTACATTTTATTATAACATTATTTTGACAGATCACCCAGGATGACTTGAAAGAAGCATAAATATGTCCGGCATAAAGTAACAATGAAATTTAAAAGGAAAATATCAAAAATGCTTTACGCTCTATACCATACGATGGCACCTTATTAAAAATTCCAAAGTATTTTTTTTCAGCAATTAAGATACAAGGGGCGGCAACACGCTCTTTTTTTGGATTTTTTTGTTTAACGTTTTTCATTTAAATTATTTATTGGATGGTTGTTATTAAAAACAAAGTCAGGCCATACATATCACATCTACATAACTACCGTCAGACATATTAAATAAATTACGGAACTAAGGTTTGAGGTTCCACAATTCTGATAAATTTATTTTGGAAATGATTGAATTTGGCGTTTGGCAAAAAACAAAATATTAAAAAAAATGATGAAGATGTATGGCACAGACTTCCCTCAAAATTGCTTAAACAGAAGGCAAATTTATCATGAACGTTGGTGGCCCATGTTAACATTTAAGGTCAAAAAAAAAAGTACCGCTTCAGCTATTAGCCAATACCCGTGTGTGTTGGTACCAGCAACTAAATTTGTCCTTTATCTATTTTCCATTTTTTCTTATATCTTAATAGTTAGATCTAATGATAGTTTTTTCTATTAAATACAAATGACCCACAGCGCTCACAATTGATTGTTTAACAAACTATTAGTTTTTTATGTTCGATATTTTTTAATATTCAATATTTTTTTATAATTTTCACAGCCATAACAAATGGAAAATCAATGAAGCAGGCCAAAAGAAAGGAATATATGGAACAGAAAAGATGAAAGAATTTATTAAAAAATATTTTTTCTTCTTATCACAGCAACAATCTATAAAATGATAAGCATCAGCTGCTGATAGAGTTAAGCTAAACTAAAGTCTTTGCTGATGCTGCTGTTGATGATGACGATGAAGAGTAGAGATCTTTAACAGTGTATGGAATCTCGAAAATCATACTTCGTTTGAGATTCAATTAAGGAATGTCTGTATGTAGATATGATGACTAACTCATACCTACAACCGTGAATTGCGTAAGTACACTGGCAAAAATAATTAGTACAATCTCAAAAACCAGAATTTATACTGTTGTCTAGACTTAAGTCAAGAAAAAGGATTAAAGTCTAATCTGTACTATACTTCTGACTTAATTCTAGATTATATTCCAGTTTATAGTCTTTATTTTGGACTATAGTCCAATCTTTATTCTAGCCTATAGTATAGTATATAATCTGGGCGACAGTCTAGTGTATAGTTTGAACTAGTGTCAGGTCTCAACTCTGGAATATACTTTCTAGTCTGGACTATAGCTACTAGTGTGGACTATAATCTGGTCTATAGTCAGAATGTCTTATCTATAATATTGAATATAGTTTAGTCTGTAGTAAGGACTATAGTATATAATCTGACCTATAAACTAACATGTTACTTTATCTAGTCTCTAGTCTGGACTATAGTTTAGTCTTAACTATTGACTAGTCTATAATTTGGTTTATAATCTTGACTAACTCAATATTGTAGTCTAAAGTTTAAAATAAACTATACACTAAAATATAGACTGGACTATAGACTAGACTATATACTAGACTATAGACTAAACTATAGACCAGGTTTTAGACTAGACTATAGACTAGGGTAGTGTATAGACCATATTATAGACTAGAATATAGTTTAGTCTATAGTCTGGTCTATAGTTTAGTCTATAGTACAGTCTACTGTCTTGTCTATAGTCTAGTCTATAGTCTAGTCTATAGCCTAAACTATAATCTATAGTCTATAATCTTGTCTATTGACTAGTCTAGTCTAAAACCTGGTCTATAGTCTAGTCTATAGTTTAGACTATAGTATAGTCTATAGTATAGTCTATAGTTTAGTCTATAATCTAGTATAGTCTAGTCTATACTCTAGTCTATATTTTAGTGTTTAGTCTATAGTTTAGTCTATAGTCTAGTCTATAGTCTAGTTTATAGTCTAGTCTATATTTAGTCTATAGTTTAGTCTATATTTAGTCTATAGTTTAGTATTTATTTAGTCTATAGTTTAGTCTGTAGACTAGTCTATAGTCTAGGCTATAGTTTAATGTATAGTTTAGTCTATAGTCTAGTCTGTAGTCTAGTCTAGTTTATAGTCTAGTCTATAGTCTAATCTACAATCTAGTCTATAATTTAGTTTATAGTTTAGTCTATAGGTTAGTCTAGTCTATAGTATAATCTATAGTCTAGTTCATAGTGTAGTTTATAGTCTAGTCTATAGTTTAGTTTATAATCTGATCTAAAGTCTAGTCTATAATATGGACTAGAGTCTAGTTAATGGGCTGTACTATAGTCTAATCTATAAACTGGGTTAAGTGCGAGTCTATAGTTTTGACTGCAATATAGGCTATGCACTGGAATATGGTCCAGTCTTTATAGTCTTTATCTATAGTCTAGTCTATAGTTTAGTGTATAGTCTAGTCTATAGCCTAAACTATAATCTAGTCTATAATCTTGTCTATTGACTAGTCTAGTCTAAAACCTGGTCTATAGTCTAGTCTATAGTTAGTCTATAGTCTAGTCTATAGTTTAGTCTATAGTCTAGCATAGTCTAGTCTATAGTCTAGTCTATATTTTAGTGTATAATATAGTCTATAGTTTAGTCTATAGTCTAGTCTATAGTCTAGTTTATAGTCTAGTCTAAAGTCTAGTCTATAGTTTAGTCTATATTTAGTCTATAGTTTAGTCTTTATTTAGTCTATAGTTTAGTATTTATTTAGTCTATAGTTTAGTCTATAGACTAGTGTATAGTCTAGGCTATAGTTTAGTCTATAGTCTAGTCTATAGTCTAATCTCGTCTTTTGTCTAGTCTATAGTCTAGTCTATAGTCTAATCTATAATCTAGTCTATAATTTAGTTTATAGTTTAGTCTATAGTTTAGTCTAGTCTATAGTATAGTCTAAAGTCTAGTTCATAGTGTAGTTTATAGTCTAGTCTATAGTCTAGTTTATAATCTGATCGAAAGTCTAGTCTATAATATGGACTAGAGTCCAGTTTATGGGCTGTACTATAGTCTAATCTATAGACTGGGTTAGTGCTAGTTTTGACTGCAATATGGTCCAGTCTTTATAGTAAAGACTAGAGGATATCTTAGTGGAAAGAGAAGAAAACAAAACATCCTTTAATTTTTCCATCTGTAGTTGTAAGCAAGTGTGAGTGTTGGAATATATTCACATACTCCTCTAAAGTAGAATCAATTTTGCTGTGTTGTTATTAATTAAAAAATATCAGAATGACTACGATACACATACTCATACCAACCGGCCGGTCTTCGTTTTCTTACGAAACAGGTTTAATGGCTAATACTACTACAAAAAAACTAAGGAATTGGGATGAATTTTTATTTTAGTTTCTGTGGATTTGAAAACTCAATTTATAACAGTAGGTCGTCCTGTGTAAAATTTGTTTTTTTTTTGTATTTTGGAGGATATGTTAAAAAAAATGATGACTACATTTGGAATTTATACATTAGTTTAGAACATGTGCCTTTAAAAGCGATTGGAAAAAGCATCTGTAGAATGTGTGGTAATCTAACGTTTAGATTAGATAACAACTAAATTATAAATTTAAAAATTATTATAATTACTAACTGACCAAAGATTTTCTTATATTAAAATTATCTTAAACTGGGCATTAAAGAAGTAAAAAATCATCTGGTGTGTTCCTATTAATTCAAAGAAATTTGTCTTCCTTTTTTTAATTTTCCTAAAGGTTATAAATACATATTTTCATAACAGTTGGTTTGTGTTGACTGTTGACAGTTAAGGTTGTTTGAAAAATATTTGTTTTTCTAACAAAAGACCACCATAAAGTATATTTCACCAGGATATTTGACATTTGGTCTATTGTTTATCTTTAATAGCTGCTGCTTTTTTAATAAAACTCAAGAGTTTATTTCGATGTTTTATTATTTATATGAAAACAAAACATTCTTATACAAAAGCCTTGGTATTTGTTGGCTTTTTGTGGTCAATGAAAATTACAATTTTGCGTGTAAATCATTTTTATGTGTCTTTCCAAACAAAATGTTCTATTTTTAGAGACAAATAAGCAACACAACAAAAAATAGCTCATAAATCATTTTTTTTTTTAATTTTGACTGTTGAAAAAGGATACAACACAACAACTCATAATTGTTCATATTAATATTTTATGAATAAAAATAAATTTTTGTATAAAAAGTATTGTTTTAATAATTTAAAGAAAACAATGTTATAAATCATTTATAAAAAATAAAGAAAATATACAAAAACTTTTAAAGGCGGCAAACTTTAAAAATAAATTTACTAGTTAGTTGTTGACAAGTACACTTGAGACTAATTTAACATAGAAATTTACAAATTTTGTTAAAAGTTATTAAAACTAGCCTAGTCGAGTCCAAAGTCTAGTCTATATTCTATAGTTTAGTCTATAATCTAGTCTATAGCCTAGTTTATAGTTTAGTCTATAGTCTAGTCAAGTCTATAGTCTAGTATATAGTCTAATCTATAGTCTAGTCTATAGTCTAGTCTATAGTCTAGTCTATAGTCTAGTCTATAGTCTAGTCTATAGTCTAGTCTATAGTCTAGTCTATAGTCTAGTCTATAGTCTAGTCTATAGTCTAGTCTATAGTCTAGTCTATAGTCTAGTCTATAGTCTAGTCTATAGTCTAGTCTATAGTCTAGTCTATAGTCTAGTCTATAGTCTAGTCTATAGTCTAGTCTATAGTCTAGTCTATAGTCTAGTCTATAGTCTAGTCTATAGTCTAGTCTATAGTCTAGTCTATAGTCTAGTCTATAGTCTAGTCTATAGTCTAGTCTATAGTCTAGTCTATAGTCTAGTCTATAGTCTAGTCTATAGTCTAGTTTATAGTCTAGTCTATAGTCTAGTCTATAGTCTAGTCTATAGTCTAGTCTATAGTCTAGTCTATAGTCTAGTCTATAGTCTAGTCTATAGTCTAATCTATAGTCTAATCTATAGTCTAGTCTATAGTCTAGTCTATAATCTAGTCTATAGTCTAGTTTATAGTTTAGTCTATAGTCTAGTCAAGTCTATAGTCTAGTATATAGTCTAATCTATAGTCTAGTCTGAAGTCTATTCTATAGTCTAGTCTATAGTCTAGTCTATAGTCTAGTCTATAGTCTAGTCTATAGTCTAGTCTATAGTCTAGTCTATAGTCTAGTCTATAGTCTAGTCTATAGTCTAGTCTATAGTCTAATCTATAGTCTAGTCTATAGTCTAGTCTATAGTCTAGTCTACGGTCTAATCTATAGTCTAGTCTATAGTCTAGTCTATAGTCTAGTCTATAGTCTAGTCTATAGTCTAGTCTATAGTCTAGTCTATAGTCTAGTCTATAGTCTAGTCTATAGTCTAGTCTATAGTCTAGTCTATAGTCTAGTCTATAGTCTAGTCTATAGTCTAGCCTATAGTCTATAGTCTAGTCTGTAGTCTAGTCTATAGTCTAGTCTATAGTCTAGTCTATAGTCTAGTCTATAGTCTAGTCTATAGTCTAGTCTATAGTCTAGTCCATATGCTATTCTATAGTCTAGTCTATAGTCCAGTCTAAAGTCTAGTCTATAGTCTAGTCTATAGTCTAGTCTATAGTCTAGTCTATAGTCTAGTCTATAGTCTAGTCTATAGTCTAGTATATAGTCTAGTCTATAGTCTAGTCTATAGTCTAGTCTATAGTCTAGTCTATAGTCTAGTCTATAGTCTAGTCTATAGTCTAGTCTATAGTCTAGTCTATAGTCTAGTCTATAGTCTAGTCTATAGTCTAGTCTATAGTCTAGTCTATAGTCTAGTCTATAGTCTAGTCTATAGTCTAGTCTATAGTCTAGTCTATAGTCTAGTCTATAGTCTAGTCTATAGTCTAGTCTATAGTCTAGTCTATAGTCTAGCCTATAGTCTATAGTCTAGTCTATAGTCTAGTCTATAGTCTAGTCTATAGTCTAGTCTATAGTCTAGTCTATAGTCTAGTCCATATGCTATTCTATAGTCTAGTCTATAGTCCAGTCTAAAGTCTAGTCTATAGTCTAGTCTATAGTCTAGTCTATAGTCTAGTCTATAGTCTAGTCTATAGTCTAGTCTATAGTCCAGTCTAAAGTCTAGTCTATTGTCTAGTCTAGTAGAAGTAGATCACTAATCATGAACCTACCGGCGGCCACATAGTTTCTCATAACCTATGAGTTTTTCCACAAGTGAAGGGAAGAAAAAGTAGGTTGTGTTAAAACGACTTCATCTGAAATTCTCTAATATTGGCAACAGCTGCCTAATTTAAAACTATCAACCCAAATAAACTGCCAAAGTTTCGAGAAAAATGTAATCATTAATAGCTTTCAGCAAATTTTAATAGCACATGTCCACAACAATTAAAATCTCAGGAAGTACCACGCCCTAATCCGTTTTACTTCCTACCAAAAAAAAAATAGGAACTAAATTCTAAAATACTTTCATCTGCTGCCACAAAAACGCCTCTGCTATTAAAATTGACCACATTTTGCCGACTTTAAAAAAAATTCTTTAAAATATGAATTTTCGTACAAAAATCCTTTTAACCAATATTTTGAACAGCTGAGTGCCATAATTTCGGTCACATTATTCAACTTTAAACAAAGAAAAACTGACAATAAATAAAAAGTAAAACTGATGTGAAAACTGCTTGCTTAAGTCCAGTTAAACGCCCTTAAACTGTCAATAATTTAAGGACATTATTATAAAATTGCTACAACATTTGGCAACACCTACCAGAAAAACAGAAAATGTTTGGCCCAACTATTAGTGTGTGTGTGTGTGAGTGAGTATGTTTGTGCGAGAGTGCGTGTGTCCATTAAAATTTATACTTGAGGGGGTTGTAACCAGGGAAAATGTGTACTTTTATTGTATTTGCACTTACAAACTACACATTATTGCTTTTACTTGAACATGTTTGTTATTTTTCCCTTTTTTTTTGGTTAGGTACCCTTGATGTCTTTGGTCCCATTGTTGATAAAATGCGTTACGCCTAATAATCCACCCATGTCAATTAACAGTTGGCCATACAACGATAATGGAAATAAACAATTGAAATTAGAAAATTTAATTGCACTTGGAAAATATATATTAGAGAAATGTGTAATGTGTTTGAATGTTTTCGGGGAAAACTGTTTAATTTATGTTTTTTCGAAGACAATGCAATTTAATTGGAGTTGTTCATAAATTTGCTTTTAATAGGAAATTAAGAATTAAAGTTTAAAGAGAAGACAGGTTTTTGCTTAATTGTTGAACAATAAGAGATCAAATGTTAGAAAGGAGATAGATGCCTTTATTATTTGTTGTCAAAGGAAATTTTGTACTTATACTCGAAGCTTAAAGAAAGTTTGAGAAAATGTTGCTCTCACTGAGCAAAGCATTCTACTTAACTTTTAAACTTTTTACACTAAAGAAGCTTTTAAAACATGTCAACATATTAGAAAGAGAGACATAAGCTTACTCCATGCTCGTTCTCCTTAAAGCTTTCAGAAAACTTAAAAAAGATCCACCAAATGTTGTCAAAAGAATAGGCCAAATGTTAGAATGGAGTTGTCTTTATTATTTGTTCTCAAATGAAATTTCGTACTTATACTCCAAGCTTAAAGAAAGTTTGAGAAAATCGCTCTCTTACTGAGCAAAGCAGATAGAAGCTTTTAAAACATGTCAACTTATAAGAAAGAGAGACTTATGCTTACTCCATGTTCGTTCTCCTTAAAGCTTTCGGAAAACCTTAAAAACATCACATTAAATTGTAGAGAAAGCAACTGAGTAAAGCTTTTTCAAACTTGAAGATTATACGAACTTTTAAATCATTATCCATTTAACATTAAACTTTTCTGTTTACTGGGTAGTCAGTTAACAACCTGATCTTAGCATTTCATTGCATTTTGTCTTTCTAAGACAAATTAGGTTATTTAACTATTGTTTGTATTATTTAGAAGTTTTTATTCTACCAGAAAAAAAGAGTGAGAAATAAAATAAAAAGAAATCAATGATTCACTTTTCAGTTTAAATATGAACAAAATTCCAATATGATGCCTTTTAAAAAAATTTACATAAAATATTTTTCTTTTTTTAAAACTTCTTTCTTATCTTAAAGCAGCACGTATTTGTCTTTTAAATTCCTCTAAAATATATTTATTTACTTACAAATACATATAAACATATGAATACATAGACATAAAGAAGTCGTTAGTTCATTCACTCATTCATTCATTCATTTGTATTGATGATGGTTCATACATATTCTCAGGCATGTATAAAATACCTGTGAAATCTTTTTTTTTTTAGTTTAGGCCTCAGACATAGATGGTTGGATGGACAGACAGATACTCAGATAAACAGCTACATGGACGGACACCTTGAAATAGTATGTACAAATAAATACCTATAGATATAGATGAATGTATGGTTTTTGGACAAAGAGTTGTAATATGCTATTGGCAGCATTTCTCTTATCGGAAATACCAATGAAATAAAAGATTGGCTTTTTGGCGGAGCCACTTGAAAATCAATTTGAATGGAAAACAAAAACACTGACTGACCGTTGGTTAGATGACTGGCTGGCTGTTAGATGAATGGATGAAATCCATAGTAAAAGTTCATGAAAACTAAGAGAATAAACTCATCCAAACTGAAAAAAAATTAACACAAATAAAAACAAAAACACCAAGTTGCTAGTACTCCAAACAAATGCGGTCAATATTAAAGTGAAATGTTATCAACCAAAAAACAGACGACAGACAGATACACACTAACAGCCACCAACACAAGTGTAAATCCCATTATACATAGAGTTTTTCTTCTTCTAAAGAGTTTTAAAGAAGAAAAGAACGGGTCAGTTTTTTTTTATTTAAGGAAACCAAACGCAGTATGCTGCACACACAGCCACTGCGAACAAGAGTAGACTATTTAAAGTTTTTCTTTGAACTTTAGCTAAAAGAAAAACAAAAACTTTCGCCTTTTTTGGGGGGTGCACCACTCGCTCTACTTTCTAAAGTTTTTAATGTTTATGGGTAAAAGTAGCGAAATAAAGAACGAAAACAGACTTGACAACTAACAGTTAAGATCCTGCAAGGAAACACCCAGGTACAAGTTAAGTTTTTCAATTTCCCAGTGTTATAAATTGAAGAGCATAAAAACACTTACTTCCCACTGATCCACCGAACATTTATGGATCAGACGTCTAGTCTGTACCTACTAAGCGAACGTATCTGTGGCGGTTGATTGTTAAAAGAATGTCTTAATAATACGATCATGTACAATCCATAAAGTTCGTGGATTCGTATCCTAACTAATTGCAGTAGTTATCTAAACCTTTATGGAAGCTTATTGTAGGAATCTGGATTTGGTGGTAGCTCGGTAAAAACCCAATAACCTTAGAAGTCTTTGTACAGCGATCCTAGAATAGGTTTATGGCCAATACCATAGCATTTTTGGAGAAGTATTATAACTTAATAGCAGTAGTTATCTTAAACGATATGGATTATTGTTATAGGTAAATCCCAAAACAGCCAAAAATTCGACTTCCAAAACAACTTCATCACAGCAGCCTGAACATTTTGCAGAAGATAGTTACGTCACAGTTCCAGTTCTTTTCATTTTGAGAAACAAATTTTGTCATAGAAACGGGAACAGGAGTCAAGTTGGATTCGCAATTTATTCATCCAGAGATACATGTCTCAATATCTTTTAGAATTATAAAAAAATTTTAACAAAATTTTGCGTTGTTTTGGGACTACATGGTACAACTATTAAGACGGAAGGCTAATAATAACTTCAAGCACCACTCAGCTCAGTTCAATGAAACTGGGCCAAATAGATCAGGAATCAATCACATAACTTAACAAAGTTGAGGAGTTTCAAAAAAGCTCTATGAAATAACTGATCTTCAACTGTAAAAGCTGGAACTAGTTAAAATATATCCCCTTATGGAATTGATGGTCCATTATGTTGAACTTAAAGATTTAGAGTTCAAGAATTTGTTAGATTATTTGTCTCTTATTAAGGGGCGCAATGAGGACCTTATATTACTTTTGAATCTTGAAATAGTCTTTGCAATTGTTTGGACCAGCGGACTTCGAATCCAAATCAAAATGCTGTGTTATAAGTTTGACAGACATCAAATGTCGTAATATGGCCTGTGCCCCAATCGAACATCCATAATGATCTGTTCTGCTTTTTAAGCTTTTGAGCTATTTTAGATGAATTCGCAAAGTTTTTAATGAACATTCTTTTTCGTCGTTGCGTGTAAGTCCTGGTCAAAAAAAAAAAAAAAGAAAAATCAAACCTCTACATATGTATATTTAGACTTCAAATAAATATTCCAAACACTGAGAAGAAAATAACTAAAGAACATATTAAAACTTGTTGGCCAACAAATTGCTACAATCTTTTGCGAAACCATGGTTAGCATGAGCAATAAATAGATACGAACACGATCAACGAATTGACTACAAACAACAGCGTGCAACGCACATCACTGCAGATCTTACGAGACATAAAGTCAGTCGTAAGTATGGAAGCACTTTCATGGTTGCATTAAGAATGAATCTCTAGATGCTAGAATGTGTCTGAGTGTAGATGTAGAAAAACATTTCCTTACATTGTAAATGGTGAGAATATTTGGACCAAATTATAGTTTACTACTAAAACTAAAACAGAATTGACTGCAGCTACGTGCCGCAGAATTTGAACGAATTTTATTCTTTTGGTGGTTGCGTAGCGGCACGAGGTGTATAATGGTGCAACACTTGAAAAGCTTAGCCTAAGCATGAATGTTTTTCTGTCTGTCCGTCCGTCCATCTGTCTATATAGAAATAAATGTAAGTAGTTCGAGGATTGAGAAGGCGGCCGCTTTTACGAGATATGATTAGGAATTTAAATGCTTTTGTATTATTAAATTAGTAAATATCCTGCTTTATCTCGCTAGATTAAAGTGTATGAAAAATGCAGGTGTACAATGCTACCGCCAACACTACCAAATGCAGACTTGCTGTTTTGCTATTTTGGCTTAAGCACCTGAACAACAGCAACACAGTTTAGTTTTTTTTTTTTTTCTTTTTTTGTTGGTTCTTTGTGTCTGAGCCATAGCTAAAACTACAATAATAACAAATAAAAAAAACTTAATACAACTTTGCAAACAAACAACCATGCAACCAGCCAGGCAGGGCAATAGAGGGACGCACAAACATTGGAACAGGCAAGTTTATTTAGTTTCATTTTAAGTTGAACTTTAAGGCTGCGGTGGCAATCAAGAAAATGAACAAATACCTGGGCCCAAGCATAACGCCAGCGCGCTTTATACTCTTTTACTATTTCTATTCTTTAACAATCATTTTACTATTTTGGGAAGGCCTTAGCATAGTTTAAATCTGTTTATAAGTTATAAAAGAATTGCTTAAAAGCTTTTACATTTAAAAGCTGGTCATCTTATCTTAAGCGGGTAATTGCAGGCGCGCGCTCAAGCTATTCTCAATTATATTATATTGTTATAAGGCTGCCATGAATTGTAGACGAATGTAGTAGTAGTAGTGTTAGCAACAAAAAAAAAACTAGAAAGCGAGATACCAAACAGATTGTACGATACATGGCAATTTATCGATCTACTTATCAATCTACAAGATAAATCATGTGGCATTTAATTCTAAACGATAGATCGTTTAGATGTTAGTAATGGTGCTGGAGAGCCTGGTGGTGCTGGTGCTGCTGCTAGTGATCATAGTTGTATGTAGTAATAGTAAAATAGAATGAATATTGAAGTAATGAGATGTTTTTATCTCAAAACTTACAATTACATCTGTTAGAAGATAGACAAATAAATGGACAGACGGACGGACAGGGAGTTAGTTAAATGAATGGGTACCCTACATTTTGTATTAGGAACTTTTTTGTATATGGTATTGGTCTTCTAATAAAGATATTTTTTAATTAGTCTTACTAAATATGTAATATATCACTAAATATTTTAGCATTTTAATTAGAATCTTATTTAACTAGGAAAATGTGTTCTCCAATTAGATTTATTTTTGGGAAATCTTATCAGTATTTGATCGATGTGGCATCATTGTTTAAAATGTCACCTTTAAACAAACAATTTAAATTAGAACCGGAACTAAATTGTATTTTAATGGTGAATATTGATATTTAAATTAGAATTTTTAGGAAATTTAAAATTTTCTAATCCTAATGGGTTTTTGTGCAAAATTTGCAAACAAAGGTTTTCAAACATTCTCGATTGTTCTAAAACTGCTATCAACAAAGAGCTCCCTCATGAGTTGTTTCTTGAGCTCTCAAGTAAAGCATGAGTTTCTACCGATACAAGTTGTAGTCGTAAAAGCACTGTAATCTCAATCTAAAGCTGATATTAGCAAAAAGCTCTCTCCTTCTTGAGCTTTTTTGCTTAACAACGAAATAGGCTTTTAGAGCAAGTCATTGATTAAACGGTAAGTAAGCAGACTAGGACTGGATTAGGGCTAAATTGTCAGTAATTGTTATAGCATCTGTAGGAGTTTTAATTAAGAACGACGTATCAAGCTTTTAATTTAAAAGCCTTGTGGGTTAGTAAGGGAAATGGTGGTTATTTCAAATAAAATTAGAACATCGTTTAAATATCTGTCGCGAAGTGATTACGCCGTGAAAGCGCTAGTGAATACGCTGAAACTAACTCATTCATGACACTGTCTCACAAATCGGCGTAAATAACAGAAATTAGGCACTCGTTTTTGGTCTAAAGCTTTTTAAGCCTTCTTAGCTTGTTGGCTTAGATCAGTGATCTAATGTATCCCCAAAGAAAAAAAGTCTAAAAAGGTTAAATCTTACATCTGTTCATCCGTCTTCTATGGCGGCTTTTTCAGCCGAACGAAAGCATTGACTTTAAATTTTCAATCGTTTTTCAAATATGTAACTTTTCTCGTTTAAATGGCATGGACTGGTGTTCCAAACTATAAAGAATGGCGAAGAGAAGTTCTCTTTTATTCGAGAAATGTCAAAAACTAAATTTATGTTTTCTAATGAAACCTCATTTTGCAATAAATTGAAATTGTGGGGAAAGGAACAAATAGAATTCCTTCTCTGTTAATCTTTAGTTACTTTTTTCTTCAGATCAATAATGGGCAAACATTAATGGAACCATTTAGGTATATAAGGTATCGGAAATGAGACAACAATACACGATTTCTAAATAGATTTAAAGTAATAAATATAGATCTAAGATTATATAGCTTTGTCCTTCAGAATGTTAGTTGAAAATAAGGCAAAGGACGGAGAACGGAGCCTCTAGGGTGGATGAATGAATTTTTTCACAAATATTTATATTTATAAATCTAGTTTGAATCCTATTTCGATCCTAGTTTATGTATGTAATAAAGGTTTTCTTTTAAAAGCTCACACCGAGAGCCCATCATTTAAAAAGCATTTATTCTAAAAGAGAAATCGTTAAAGCAGAAAGAGCAAGTCTATACTCTTTCTCTCTTTTCCTGTCTCACATAAGACAAGTAATGCAAAATATAAGCAATAAACAGAGTTAGAGTAGGCATCAGTGAAATCTATTTTCGAAATAGTAGTGTTTCAAAAAGTCGTTGTTTATTTTAAAACTTCATTCGTTATAGTTTCTTTTGTTTATCGCGAACTGTATACATATATAAGTATGAAGAAATAGGGCGTGTTTCATTTCGCCTTTTCTTAAGTAAAAAGTTAAAAAATAAAACATAAAAATATATAAATTCTTAAACTAATTTTAAAAAACAGAAATAGTTAAATTTCATTTCCCCAGATCTTATCTTTAATAAGTTTTTTTTCTGCTGTTGTACTTAAACAAAATAACAACAACAAGCAGAAAATGAAAACTTAAGGTGCAGTTAGATAACAAGCTAGAAATTGAGTTTGGAGTGAAGAGTTTTTCAAAAAGAGAAAAAAAAAAAAAACGTTTGAAAATATTTGAAAATATACGTTTATGCGTTTTAAAAAATGATTAAGTTTAAGTTTCTCTATAATTTTAAGCTTAAATAACCTATATTTTTATTTCTATTTTCATTTTTATGAATGAAGCTTTTAATACAAATTACTTGTAATTTGTATTATTTAAGAGTCAATAATTTAATATAGATTAGAAATCAAATAATACAGCATTTAAAATGTATGCAGTCATTAATGTTTTATAGAATTTATGGAAAACATTAACATTTTCCCACGGTGTTTAATTGGATTTTGGAGTTTATGTTAAAGAGAGTTACACCCATTTTTTAGAGTTATGTTTTAAATAGCTCAAATTTTAGATTAACAATATGAAAGTAGGAAAGGGAGATTTACAAGTTTTGGAAGTTATTTACTGACATAGCGAAAAGTAGTTTTTGCTTAATTAGGCTTAGAATCGAAAGAGGCTATGTTTACTTTTTGAAATATCACAAGTTTATAGATGATCGTATGTAAGCGACATAATAAGAGTTTTGGTTGCAATAGAGGCCCATAAACTGAAGCGATCAACGTTTGATCAGTGCTTGATTCCATAATCAATTTTCATCTTTAGGGGAAATGATAGGCAGACTGTAAGTCTCTCTCACTCTCACCCTCTTGCAGTAGAGGATCGCATGCTAAACGATTTCAGAATTATAACTAAAACTGTCAGTAAACATTTAACAATGCAATTAGAAGTTAATTATAATGTTAATTAAAAACATTTATTAGCAAAGTTCCGCTACTTTGATAAAATCTAATAAATTTTGATTTGAAGCGTAAAAACAATGTCGTATGTATTACAAATTTTGACAGAAATTTAACAAACAATTACTTTATTACAAAAGTTCTCCATTAGACCACCATTATCTGATTTATATATTCATACATATAGTTTTTTGCTTATAACTATTCCACAAAAAAAAAAAAAAAAATGCCAAAGGTGTCGTTTTTGTAAATCGACATGCCTGCCACCACAGCAGCTGCTGTCGACAATTTAATTTGACAAGCGCCGGTAGTTGAAGAATAAATATTTCATATAAAACTTTTCGTTATTATTGTCTGCTTGTCAAACAAAATCAAACTCAACAAAAATGTTTAAGACAGGCGAACAAAATTCAAGTGCATTTAACACGTTACCAACTGCATTAATTTTTGTTTCTTTTTATTATTATTCAGTGTTTAATGTTTAATTTAAAACGTATACATGAAGTTTTGTTTTGAGCTTTACCGGTTTTTTCCAAGATTTGTGCATGAACATAAGATTCCTAGAGTTGATTTTTATGGTGCAGTTTCGCTTTGTATTTTTTTACTATAACAAAAAAATCGTATTCTTTTTTCGCTTACAACATTCTTAAGAAGTCATAAAGGTGGAATAGAAAAAATTTCCATATTTGCGTTCCACTTAAATAGCCGCCAAAAACAAACTAAATTGCTATAACAACAGTCAGTTAGCCAGCCATGCAGCCTGGACGTCAGTCATTCACTCACTCACTCACTCACTCAATTTTAAACTAAACTTTACGCTTTAAAGTCTCCCACTCCATAAACAAGTGCATAAAATACACATATGATAAACAGTAAAGGACAAAAGTGTTTAAGTAAATTAATTTATTAGTTTTTTTGAATTTTTTGTTAAATCTTTTTAACAGTTGTGCTTGCCACTGTATTTATAGAAAATATCTTTTATGTTTTTATCTACATACAACTCTACAGATTTGAATGATGGAACAAATGAACTTGTAGCTGATTGTATGCACAGTCACATTTCGTGTAAAGAAATTAAAGTTGTTACAAATCAGAAAGACAAACAAACGAACATATAACTGGCGGGATACACATACAACATACACACACACTCTGGATCATAGTTTCAAGTATTTTAATTTTTAATAAATTTTTCGATTATAAACAAGACTATAGTCCAGAATATAGACTAGACTACAGCCAAGATTATAGACTACACTATAGTTTAGACTAGAGACACTACTATACTCCAGAGTATAGATAAGACTATAGTCCAGAATATGAACAAGACTATGGACAAGACTAAAGTCCAGGTTATAGACAAGACTATATTCCAGACTATAGACAAAACTATAATCCAGACTATAGACAACACTATAGACCCAACAAAAGTATAGTCCAGACTAGAGACAAGACTATAGTCCTAACTATAGACATAACTATAGTCCAGAGTGTAGTAAAGACTATAGACTAGACCATAGTCCAAATTATAGACTAGACTAGGTACACTACTATACTGCAGAGTATAGATAAGACTATAGTCCAGAATATGAACAAGACTATAGTCCAGACTATGGACAAAACTAAAGTCTAGACTATAGACAAACTATAGTCCAGACAATAGACAAAATTATATTCCATTCTATTGACAAGATTATAATCCAGACTATAAATAATACTATAGTCCAGACATTAAACTAAACTTTTGTCCATTCAATAGACAGGACTATTGTCCGGACTATCGACAAAACTATAGTCCAGACTATAGACTAGACTGTAGTCCAGAATAAAGACTATACTATAGATTAGGCTATTAGACTATAGTTTAGACTATAGACTAGACTATAGTCCAGACTATAGTTCAGACTCTAGACTAGACTATAGCCCAGACTGTAGACTAGACTATATTCCAGACTGTAGACAAGACTATAGTCCAGACTATGGACTAGATTATAGTCCAGATTATAGACCAGACTATAGACCAGACTATAGTCCAGACTATAGACTAGACTATACTCCAGACTAGACTATAGACTAGACTATAGTTCAGACTGTACACTAGACTATAGTCCAGTCTATAGACTAGACTATAGTCCAGACTATGGACTAGACTATAATCCAGACTATGGACTAGACTATAGTCCAGATTATAGACCAAACTATAGTCCAGTTTAGATACTAGCCTATAGACTAGACTATAGTCCAGAATATAGACCAGACTATAGTAAAGAATATAGACCAGACTATAGTCCAGACTATAGACCAAACTATAGACTAGATTATAGTTCAGATTATAGTCTAGATTGTATTCCAAATTGTAGACTATAATATAGTCCATTCTTTAGACCAAACTATAGTCCATACTAAAGATTAGCCTATAAAGCAGGCTAAATCCTAGACTATAGTTCACACAATATACTAGACTTGACTAGACGATAGTCCAGAATCTATACTAAAGTAAAGATAAAAAAAATTCCCATTTACCTTTACCTATTAACCAGACTATAAACCATCCATACAAAGTTACAACGGACTTGAAAAGTTAATATTTATACAAAACAAAAAAAAAAAAAAAAAGGCCAACTTGTATGAGTATACTCTTCTACTCTTGGTATTTCATGTGAAATAACTTATGTAGAATCATATAAATCGCAAACTCCCATTTAAGCGTAAATGAAAACTATGGATACATAAATATAACTCAATTTCAAAACTACCACGCCTACAAAATGGTCTTTTTTTCCTCTGGTATTTGAGCGCATAATATAAATACCGACCCAAGCCACAAATTGTGCTACATATTTAGCGAAATAAATTACTTGCAGTAGACAATTTTAGAAAAAGGGCTGATTTGTTTTTTTTCGAGCATAAAATCAATTAAAACCTGTTTAGTATATTTAAAAGGGCTGCAATACAAAAAGATTTTAAAATTTACTGAAATAAGGTTATACAAAATCGTTTAGAAATCATTTATATTAATCGAAGTAACAGATTTATAAATGTATTTGCATGTGGAAAGCTTTAAGCTTATTCCCAAAAGGAACCAACTGGAGAATTAATTCTCATTCAGCACAAATTGCTTAAATATTTTACAATCTCAACTAATTCACGATTTTGTAGTATTATATTTGCAACTCGTCTATTATTATTAAATTATTAAAAAAAGTAAAAACCTGTTTAGATTTTAAAGTATTTTTAAACAAATACGGTTTGCCTTAATTATGGTTAATTTATCTTTTTCCCTTTATTAAGTACCTACAACACTTAATGAAAATTTCATTGAATTTTAAATTATTATCAACAATTTATAAAGAAATTAACAAAAATAAAAACAACTAACAAACTTACATACATATATATATTTTCAAGTGTGAACACACTCAATTGAGACACTTTGTCTACAAATACTTTCATTTGACAAAAAATTTTAATTAATACAAATAAATTACATTTCAAATGAAAAGAAAACAAAAGATTTTTACTTTCAAAAGTATTCAAGGCTTTAAACAACCACCACTACCGACATTAGCTTAAACATCAAAACAAAACCCCAATTTCTGTTCAAACTTTTATGACGACATTCGTAATATGAAGAAAAACTTAAAAAACTTTTAAAAATTTAACTTTTTTCGAAAACTTTTTCTCATGCTGGATTCTAAATATGGGCGCCTGTAAAAACAAAACTTGGGCGTCACTCATATACATCACCGAAAACATAAACTTTTTTTGTTCGTAATAAAATATATTTTTATACTATTTTATTTTTCTCTTTTACCTACATTCAAGAAACAACAACAAATTTTAAAGTTTTAAAAATACACAAAATCGTAATTTTGCTAATTTATGACAAACAGTAAAATTGAAATATTTTCTGTTCTGTTAAAGTTACAAAAACAAGAAAAAAAAATCACTACATATGTATAAGAGGATTTCCATTTACAAACATGTAAGTGTGTAAAATGATTGAGAACAAACAAAAAATTGTCGAATTTAAGATGAATTACATACATTTTTGGGTAAAGTAAAAAGCTAATTGGGACGTACCACTGTACATTAGGATGGTACAAACAAAAAATTTTTAGCAACCACTTGGAATCAATAATGTCCATACTGTGGACTAAGCTATAGTCTGGACTATAGATTAGACTATAGTCCAGACTATAGACTAGACTATAGTGGTGACTATAGTCCTAACTGTAGACTAACTATAGTGGCTACTATAGTCCTAACTGTAGAGTAGACTATAGTGGCTACTATAGTCCTAACTGTAGACTAGACTATAGTCCTGACTATAGACTAAACTATCGTCCTGACTATAGACTAGCCTATAGTCCTGACTAGACTGTAGTCCTGACTATAGACTAGACTATTGTCAGACTATAGACTAGACTATAGTCCAGACTATAGACTATACTATAGTCCAAGCTATAGACTAGACTATAGACTAGACAATAGTCCTGACTATAGTCTTGCCTATAGGCTAGACTAAAGTCTTGCCTATAGGCTAGACTATAGTCTTGCCTATAGACTAGACTATAGTCTTGACTTTAGACTAGACTATTGTCTTGACTATAGACTAGACTATTGTCTTGACTATAGACTAGACTATTGTCTTGACTATAGACTAGACTATTGTCTATACTATAGACTACTATAGACTAGACTATAGTCCTGACTATAGACTAGACTATAGTCCTGACTATAGACTAGACTATAGTCCTGACTATAAACTAGACTATAGTCCTGACTATAGACTAGACTATAGTCCTGACTATAGACTAAATAATAGTCCAGAATATAAACTAGACTATAGTCCAGAATATAGACTAGATTATAGTCCAGACTATAGACTTAACTATAGTTAAGTACGGAATATAGGCTAGTCTAAATTATAGACTATAGGTTAAACTGTATACTGAATTGCAAATTAAACTATAGTCCAGACTATTGATTATTTTTTAATATTCGATTACATCATCAACGACTTGATATCCCCATTTTCCTTAATTCGTGTATTGGCATTGACATAAAGGATGTCAGATCAATTACATTCATGTCTATTACTTACATTACCCTTTTAAAGAGTTGAAGCAAATGTGTAAAATTAACTCTTGAAATTTATTTGACAGTTAGTTTTAGCCTAAGGGACACCCAGTTAGTGACAAGGTCTTTGTTGGCCAGAACTTTAAGGATTTCAATATTGTCCATCAGAATCATCGTTTAATTTTGTAAACAAGTACCAGTATTTTCAGAAATAGTTGCTCGTTAAAAATGTTTTAGTATTTTAGTTTTGTTTTATTTGGTTTCTTTTCATTTCGTTTCAGTTTAGTAATCAAGTCAAGGAGGGATGTGTGGCTTGGTGGACTTGGTAGTGTAGCCACCACAACAACTGCACAGCGGGTGGTATTTATAATAATAAAAATAACAAAATAACAACAAAAGCAACAACAATAACAGCACAAGCTCAGTAACATTGAAGCATGTAAGCAACTCATGTCATTGTTGTTTTTTTGTTACGATTCCACAGACGGGGGATGGATGTGTCTCTAGATGATGTCTATTACTTTTTTATGATCAGGTTTAAACAAAGACACATTCATACATATACACACTCCCATAGCCGTAACCCAACTATATACAATAGTTTGTTTACGTTACAAAGATGCTGACGCTTAATCACACATTCTCTGTACGGACGGACGTACGGATATTTGAAACATTTCAAAAATAGTGAGGGGAGTTGGAAGGTGTTACAGGGGCAGGAGCAGCAGGAACGCAATAATGTAAAGCCAGCATCAGCTGCCACTTAAACTGAGTGCTATCAGAGCTTTCGATCAAATTGACTATCAGGTTGCCTTTCGAGATGTGAATGTTGAGATGAGATGGAGGATGAGGATACGGTTTATTTTTTTTTTTTTTTTTGCATTTTCAAATGTTCGTACAGGTTTTTAAGTTTTACTTTTGGAACCTTCAGCAGATTTCTTTGCTGTTTTTTTGCCCATTTAACAATTTACTATAAAAAGAAGTGGAAAAAATCTGCATTTTAATAACCGGGTGTAAAACACCACTATTAATACATGACAATTATGAATTGGTGGTGTGGTGTTGTAGTTGCTGTTCCTGTCTTGGCAAAGAACACTTTGGCATTTAGCAGCTGAGCGCCCTTTTCATAGGCGCCCAGCATGCACACATGATGGTTGAGTTGCCTCATTAATTTGTTGTTTATCGCACCTTGTTAAAAACCCATGAATGTGAATATAAAAAATGTCAATAGGCTGGCAATTAATAGACTCAATTTAATGCCCATGTTCCTTCTCTTCTCTACTTTAAACAAAAATAAGAAATATCCGCCAAAAATTACAACACCATCAACGCACAACCACAACAAATATGTATTTAAATTTAATCCTTTTACAGATTACTATTGTATAAAGATTTTTGAAGGTTATAAAAAATGTTTAGGAGATAAAATGTTTTTAGATATGACATGAAGATTTGTAATAAGGGAATTCACGGAGACTTTATTATGTAATGCAAGGTATTTTAAAGGTAATTATACAGACTATAGACTGATCTATAGTCCAGACTATAGACTGATCTCTAGTCCAGACTATAGACTGATCTCTAGTCCAGACTATAGACTGATCTCTAGTCCAGACTATAGACTGATCTATAGTCCAGACTTTAGACGGATCTATAGTCCAGACTATACACTGATCTATGGTTCAAACTATAGACTGATCTATAGTCCAGACTATAGAATAATCTATAGTCCAGATTATAGACCGATCTATAGTCTAGATTATAGACTATAGTTTTGAATACTATTTATTCAAGTTTCAACTATTGTCTGTTCTATAGTCTTGAATATATATATAGCCTGATCTGTTCGATAGCTTAGCCTATAGTCCAGACTATAGACTGGTTTATAGTCAAGACTATAGACTGGTTTATAGTCCAGACTATAGACTGATCTATTGTCCACACTATAGACTGATCTACAGCTCAAACTATAGACTGATCTACAGTTCAAACTATAGACTGATCTAAAGTCCAGAATATTGACTGAACATAGTCCAGACTATAGACTGAGATATAGTTCAGACTATAGACTGATCTATAGTCCAGACTATAGACAGATTTATAGTCTATTGGGCACACTATAGACTGATCTTCAGCTCAAACTATAGACTGATCTACAGTTCAAACTATAGACTGATCGATAGTCCAGACTATAGACTTATTTATAGTCCAGACTATAGACTGATCTATAGTCCAGACTATAGACTGATCTATAGTTCAGACTATAGACTGATGTATAGTCCAGACTATAGACTGATCTATAGTCTAGACTATAGAAAGATATACAGTCCAGACTATAGACTGATATTTTCCAGACTATAGACTGATCTATATTCCAGACTATAGACTGATCTATAGTCAAGACTATAGACTGATCTATAGTCCAGACATACACTGACCTATAGTCTAGATTATATACTATAGTTACTATTGCTATTTCAACTATGGTCCGGTCCATAGTCTTGAATATCGTCCACACTATAGTCTCGATAGTCTGATCTGTTCCATAGCTTTACCTATTATCTGATCTTTAGAATACATTCTCTATTTGCTCTGTTCACATCATTACAAAGAAAATCTAATGCAAACAATGACTTTAAATGAACAAACAAGCGTAAAAAATTGGCACCAACTGCTACAGCAATTTTTATTTAACTTTTTTTTTTGTTTTGTTTTTACTGTTTTTGTAATCTCAACAACGGCAACCAACATACCACACAACGGCTCACACACAAACATGTAACATAAAGACATTCTAAACAATTGATTACGCTGCTTTCCTTTCATATCGCTAAAATTTCATCTAAAAAAAATATTTTTGAAATAGAGTTGTAACATATTTGTTTGACAACGAACATGTATTTGACTAAATTATGTTATGTTATGTTGCGTGTTAATATGTTGGAGTTGAGAGTAAACTATGAGGGAACAAGTTGTATCACAATAGTTAACTATCACAAGGGTATTGGGCGGCATATTAAAGTGGTTTGAAAACACTGTGCGGTTGCATCATGTTGTCATCACTGAAGAGAAATGTTAAAGTGAAAGAGAAATGAAGTCGTATTTGAATGAGTAGTGTGTGTGTGTGTTGAAACTAAAGAGTGCATTTAATTTTTTCAACTTCAATGATAAAAGAACCGATTTATTCCAAATTTTTTTTGCAAATTAAAAAAATTTTAATTTTTTCTTTTTAAAAAAATTTTTTACCAAAATTTTTTTTTTATTTTTTTAAGTGTTTCTCCCAACAAATATCACATGTTGGCGAAAAAAGCTTTGCCAAAACTTGTTCTACAGTTGGGTGTTATTCCCCTCTAACTTTCGCAGCATTACGGTGAGAAGCTTTTGGAAAATCAGACAGCATGAAGGGACACCTGCCTGTCTGGCTGCCAGTGTTCAACACACACACACATGTATGTATGTATGTTAGTTGTAATCTGGACATTTCCTGCTACTGTTAAACATGTTCTAGTCTGCAGCAAAATGTAAATGTATTTGAGTGTTAGTGTTGCTTGTATGTTGCTGCCTGGAGCTAAACGTTTTATGTTGTATTAAGTTTGGGCTCTAAATAGGGTTTGCCATTAAAAGCGGGTTTAAAAATTTGCATAACTTTTATATATATACTCCCATATTCAAAAATGTTTAATAAAGTTGTTGATGTGCGTAATAAACCTAAAATAAACGATTACTATCTTCTTGATATAAACAAGTTTTCGACTATTAAAAACTTAATTTATTAAGATTTTCTTATTGAACATTTTGTTCCTAGCTGGTCTTACTAAAACCTTAAAACTTTCCATTATTTCTACAAAAAGTCATTGTTATATGAAAAAAAAAAAATATATTGTTAATAAACGTTTTTAACTTTTGTTTATCTTCAAAAGCATGCTTTTAAAGGTCTCATTTATAAAACTAATTAACAACTCTTTTGTCGTTTAGTAACAATATTTTTGTTAAAAAAAAAAAAAAACAGTTTAAAAACAAAATACTTAGACGCCAGTATAAAAGTTTCCAGTGTTTTGTTACCTATGGAATTTTTGATTGGACGGAAATAGAGGGGGCAAAGTACAAAAATTGTGAATATTCATTTTGGACTTTAAAAAGATGTAATTAATATTACACTGTGCAACAGTCTAGAGGAGAGAAGATAAATGTTTTCCAGTTTTAGTCACAGATCAGAAGTTTGATTATCGCCCGCCCTAAAATCCTTTTAAAGATCATACAATAGGAACCCAAAGAAGCATAGCATGGATAAGCAATTCCCCCAAATTTTAGAATATATAGTCTCGTGAAGTCTCTGTTAATTAGTTTGAAAGAAGAGTTGGATCCGAATACATATATATAAATATATATTTTTTTTTCAACTTTAGTCATCTAAATCGACTGAATCAACTGAGGGATGTGTCAAAAACATAATTTTAAAAAATCCTTTTGCTGCGAACCCTACTTTTCTTTAACTATTGAACATACTCTGCCGACATGTTTGATGTCTGACAATATACCAAATATTCAGAAAATTTTCTAAGGTCTGTGGGAAGAACGTTGCACATTTTATCATTCATTTAAACGAATTCAGTCGGTTATAGTTTTCATATAGAGTCTCAAACACTTTTGACAAATTCCATAACATTTTCTTATCGACATCAGATACAAAATCTTAAAGCTAAGCCTTAGTCTTAATAAAATCGGCCAAAAATGTTCAGTGGATTATTATGTTATTAATAAGTTTTCGGCTCAAACAACCCATCATCATGCTTTTAAACTACTGACCAACAAAACAGTTGGATGACTACAGCAATTTAAACCCCATGCAACAGCAACTTGCACACATTTATCAAACTTCTGTTACAGTTTATGGCCTAAAGTTATCAGACATATTTAAGCCAGAAAAGCTTAGACACCGTTGGACTATTTATTTATTAGTGTACGATTTGAATATTTCTTGAGGGTTCTGTTATTATTTATTATTGTTTTCATTTCAATTTCCTTTTTTTTGGAAAAAAAGGCACAAGAACTGTGCTCAGGAAAGAGTGAAATAAATTGAGTTAAGAGAGTTTAAGTTAGGAGAGTTAGAGAGCTAAATAAAGACAAAAATAGAGCATAACACAACAAAAACAAAAGCAAAAGTCCTCCATGTATAATGCTTAATCCTCTGCAGTTTAAAAACTTAAAGTTTTAAACATTGTTATTGCTGCTGTTGTTGTGGTATGATTGGCGACGTTGCAGACTATTATTGCTGCTGCTGCTGCTGCTAGTTGTTGGTGGGTGGCTGGTGTTGCTGTTTGTCTGCATTTACTCAATTTGGAGTGCAGATGACGACGATGATGATGATGATGACTCTGGCTGGAGAGCTAAGAGCCAAACAATATAGTAAGTAGTAGTTGTACTACAACTACTGCCTCTACTGTCTGCTGTGCGGCGGTGCTACGCTTTGCTGCTATTCTATACTCAGTGCTGTGGTGAGCTGTGCGGTGTTCAGAGTTTTCTATACACTTTTTAAACTTTTTTATTTTGTATATTTTATACACTTTTTTTCATTCGTCTTGGCTGCATGGCCAAGATATTGTGTGTTGCTTTTTACAGTGCCTCAGTTACGTGTCGCATTTGGTTGGGTTCACAACTCAACTTGTATCGAAAAACACAAAAAAAAACCTAAAACGACAAATTTTTTTCCAAACGACGTGTGTCAAGATACAAAACAGAAAAAAAAAACACCTTAAGAAAAGCAAAAACAAACAAAAATTTTATTAGTGAAATGAAAAAATACTAAACGTACACAAAAAAAAATTTCAGAACCGTTAAACAAATTTATCATTTTTCCTCACCTGCCAGACAGACAGCCAGCCATTCATCAACTATTAACGAAAAAGTGACAAACCAAAAAAATATATAGAAAAAAAGCTCATTATATAACGTTGGAAACCTATTACATAATATGAATAAAACTGCTGAAAATAACATCATAGTTTAACAAATCAAATAAAACCAACAATCATTGTCATTCTATTTCTCTCATAATAATATCTACGAATTAAAAGAATTTTTGTGTTGTAAAATGTAGTGTTAAAATCAATCAATGAATGAATGAATGAACGTACGAAAAATGGGTGATGGACTGACTGAATTGTTTAAATGGCCAAGAACTAGGTAGATAACCAGACATCGGTATATAAAATATTGTGAAATTTAAAAGTTTTAAGAATTGTGCATTAAGTATTACTGCCGAAAAGCTTTACTATATGTTAACCTAACCGATATGAACTAATTTTTGGAAATATATCAGATTTATTATATGGTCAATTATAGACCGAGCATCTCGACAAGCACTTTTTAATATGATTACCGAAATTTTTAAACAAATTATACGACTTAAGTGTTTTTCGTAACTATGTCCAATTATGAATCAATTCCAGATGAGTGTTCTAGTTCTGTTGTAGTTCTGTTCTAGTTCCGATTCTAGTTTCTGTTCTATTTCTGTTCTAGTTCTGTTCTAGTTCTGTTCTAGTTCTGTTTTAGTTCTGTTCTAGTTCTGTTCTAGTTCTGTTCTAGTTCTGTTCTAGTTCTGTTCTAGTTCTGTTTCTAGTTCTGTTCTAGTTCTGTTCTAGTTCTGTTCTAGTTCTGTTCTAGTTCTGTTCTAGTTCTGTTCTAGTTCTGTTCTAGTTCTGTTCTAGTTCTGGTCTAGTTCTGTTCTAGTTCTGTTCTAGTTCTGTTCTAGTTCTGTTCTAGTTCTGTTCTAGTTCTGTTCTAGTTCTGTTCTAGTTCTAGTTCTGTTCTAGTTCTGTTCTAGTTCTGTTCTAGTTCTGTTCTAGTTCTGTTCTAGTTCTGTTCTAGTTCTGTTCTAGTTCTGTTCTAGTTCTGTTCTAGTTCTGTTCTAGTTCTGTTCTAGTTCTGTTCTAGTTCTGTTCTAGTTCTGTTCTAGTTCTGTTCTAGTTCTGTTCTAGTTCTGTTCTAGTTCTGTTCTAGTTCTGTTTCTAGTTCTGTTCTAGTTCTGTTCTAGTTCTGTTCTAGTTCTGTTCTAGTTCTGTTCTAGTTCTGTTCTAGTTCTGTGCTAGTTCTGTGCTAGTTCTGTTGTAGTTCTGTTCTAGTTCTGTTCTAGTTCTTTCTAGTTCTGTTTAGTTCTGTTGCTAGTTCTGTGCTAGTTCTGTTCTAGTTCTGTTCTAGTTCTGTTCTAGTTCAGTTCTGTTCTAGTTCTGTTCTAGTTCTGTTCTAGTTCTGTTCTAGTTCTGTTCTGTGTTCTAGTTCTGTTCTAGTTCTGTTCTAGTTCTGTTCTAGTTCTGTTCTAGTTCTGTTCTAGTTCTGTTCTAGTTCTGTTCTAGTTCTGTTCTAGTTCTGTTCTAGTTCTGTTCTAGTTCTGTTCTAGTTCTGTTCTAGTTCTGTTCTAGTTCTAGTTCTGTTCTAGTTCTGTTCTAGTTCTGTTCTAGTTCTAGTTCTGTTCTAGTTCTGTTCTAGTTCTGTTCTAGTTCTGTTTTAGTTCTGTTTTAGTTCTGTTCTAGTTCTGTTCTAGTTCTGTTCTAGTTCTGTTCTAGTTCTGTTCTAGTTCTGTTCTAGTTCTGTTCTAGTTCTGTTCTAGTTCTGTTCTAGTTCTGTTCTAGTTCTGTTCTAGTTCTGTTCTAGTTCTGTTCTAGTTCTGTTCTAGTTCTGTTCTAGTTCTGTTCTAGTTCTGTTCTAATTCTGTTCTAGTTCTGTTCTAGTTCTGTTCTAGTTCTATTCTAGTGCAATTCTAGTTCTGTTCTGTTCGAAAAATTATTAATCCCATTAAAATTCCTTCAGTATTACAGTTCAGTTTCCCCTCAACATTCTAACTAGAGAGATTTTAGACCTTTTCTCGTTGACAACTCTATTTTTATGTCGGTTCATTTCGTTAAAGACAAATCTGCAAGGCAAGAAAACAGCTAAAATAAACAGTTAAAATCACTAACAAAAGAGAGAGAGAGGAATTAAAAAGAGAGAAAACTAAAATCTTATTTTGACACTTGTGACATTCGTGACATACAAATCAATTATTACGTGAATTTTTCTTCTTGCAAAAAAAAAAAACCTTAAAAAATATACAAAAAATGTTTCAATAAAAAAGTGAGCGATTTTAGGCGATAAGGCACGTTTGGTGTTAAAACTAATAGAACAAAATCTGGATAATAAAACACAATTTCCTGGTTCAAAACACAACGGAAGTAGAGTTTGAAAATAAAAACTAAACTAAAACGTGAATTTAAGGCAAATTTAAACAACATTTAAGTTAATTAAATGTTAAATTTAAAACAATTTTTTGTTATAACCTAAAAAAATTTGATTTTCTTAAAAGGTTTCTAAAGGAAATATAGTTTTTTTCATTTGAGATTTCAACATGTAAAGTGTTTTTTAAACAAAATTTTTGACAATTTATTGCTCTTTTTTTCTTAGCTGTTTTGTGTTTGTCAGCACACGCTCTCTTTCACTCACTCTCTGTGGCCTGTTGTTTCAAGTTTCACCCCTAAAAGTAGTGAAAAGAATTTGAACAAAAAACCGCACCATTACAAACATTGCTTTCTGCTATTGCTGGCTGGCAATCGATTTTGTTTCCGGCATTTTCACGTGGTTGTTGTGGTTTTATCCTTCTTTTTTATTTAATAAAATAAAAATTAAATGAAATAAAATAATATTTCGTTTTAAGCAATAAGAATCTTAAAAAGTGTGTGTTTGTGAGTGTTGAGAGTTGTAAGTGCCAGTGATGTGGGTTTATTTCAACAAATAAAAGACATTAAAGTGTATAAAATACAATTGGTTCTGCTTGAATTACGAGCAATTATTCTCATTATTCTTATTGAAATATTTAATGTCATTAAAGCCATTTAAGGCTTTAATACTGCGTCATTGTCATCATCATCATCATTATAGTGATACCTTCTTCAGTTTTGTTCAGTTCTTTTTATTTCCTTCAGTAGACCCGTTGTTGAACTAATAAAGTGTATTTAGTTTTGTAATTGTGGCATGTGTCTAAAGTGTGTTCAGAGTGTTTGTTTAATTGCAGCACACACATGATTCTACTTTCTATACAAAATTTTCCTTAATATCCTTTTTAACCACTCTTCATATATCCTTTTTCTTTATCATGCTCATCATCATCGGTTGTACATTTTCCTTTGGCAGTTTGACCTATCGACCGAATTGCGTGTATGAGCTCGTTGTTCCTTATTGATTTTCAAAATTTAGTATTTCTCTGTCCTTTTTCTGTTGTTGTTTGGCCCCAGCTCAGTATTCAAATAAAAAGTCCAAAAACACAAAAATGTTATAAAAAAAAGTTTAACAACTGTGTAAAGCAATAACAAAAACAAAATCCTACAAAAAATAAGCATTACATGACTATACTATTAAAACAAAAAGGTCTACTACAACAACTGTAATGTGTAATACAACTGTGTATACTTTTGACCCATATTTAGTGGAATCAAGCAAAGAATAATACTACTATTGTGTACTTAAACGGAAAATATATATAAAAACGTTTTAATTTAAATCCCTTTAGAACAAACAAAACCTTTAAATATAGAGACAAAAGCACACATAAAGAAAACTTAATTCTTATTGGGATTTTCAGCTTAAAAAAAAAAAATAAACATAAAAATAAAATTTGCAAAAAGAACTATAGCTGCTAGTCACGCTTTTGTTTTTAAAAGGTGGCAACTTTGTTTTTATTTGCCTTAAAACTCATTTACGGAAGTGGTTTCCAACTCACGGAACTTCCATAGAAATACATATATTACATATGAACGAATGAACGAACTATTTCTTCTTTTATACCCTTGAAAAACTGCAATGAGTTTTTTTGTGTTTTAATTTTTGTTTTAGTTTTTTCTTCTTGTAGTTTTCTAGGTCATTTTATTGTAATATTTTGTTTTAAGCCTAATTTTCAGTGTAATCAGTTAAATCTTTAAATTCAAAAAAAAAAAAATTATTAAAAACTTTAAATTCAAGCAATCATTAGCAACTGTAGTTGAAATAGAATATTCTAGATTTAAAAAGCTGTTTGCCAAAACACGATAAGTCACACAAATATTTTAAGAAATATTTCATTCATTTCTATTTATAGTTCTTATAGCTTTGATAGAAAAGTCAACAAAGTTTTAAAATTAGGAAAACTTCAATTTCTAGTTTGTGTAAATACTTTTGACTATGACTGTATAAAGCTCTTTAAGATAAAAATCTTTAATATTTCTACTCAACAACAATGTGAGTCACTCTTCAAGGTACTTTATTGCTGGTACTTTTTAAATGTTTGGCTTTGCAATAGACTTCAAAAAGAATATTTTCTTTGAACTACTAACAGATTCTGGAGCTTTAAACTCTTTTAACTAACACTACAGCACTAAGACTACAATGATTTTCAAACACAAACACTTTTTTAGGAAAAGATACAACATTTTTCCAGTGGACAGTCAGTTTTTCAGTGAAATCTTAGTTTATCAGTGAATAGATAGTTTTTAGTCCGGAAAATCAGTTCAAAAAAACAATTTTTCAGCAGAAAATAGAGAAGTCCCATTTTTTCAGTCAAAGTCAGCGTTTTCAGTAGAAAATAAGTTTTCAGTGAATTTGTTTCGCAGTAAAGAGGCAGTTTTATAGTTTTTTTTTGTTCAAGATTTCCAATGAGATTTCCGTTCTTAAGCAGTTTTTCATTAAAAAGCCAGTTTTTAGTCTTTAGTCTAGTCTATAGTCTGGTCTTTAGTCTAATTTATAGTCTAGTCTATAGTCTAGTCTATAGTCTAGTCTATAGTCTACTCTATAGTCTACTCTATAGTCTAGTCTATTCTATAGTCTAGCCTATAGTCTAGTCTATAGTCTAGTCTATAGTCTAGTCTATAGTCTAGTCTATAGTCTAGTCTATAGTCTACTCTATAGTCTAGTCTATAGTCTAGTCTATAGTCTAGTCTATAATCTAGTCTATAGTCTAGTCTATAGTCTAGTCCATAGTCTAGTCTATAGTCTAATCTATAGTCTAGTCTACTAAAATTATATATATATATTTGTTTAACTGAATCAAATGCCAGGTTTTTATAGCAGAAATACTTCGCCATACTTTTTTTTAACCCTTAAGCAAAAATGGAATCTTTTCAAAGTACTTCTTCAACTCAACCTGTTTAGTAATTGATTTATTGATTTTAATTAATTGTTTAAATAAAACAAAGAAATTCATGTTAAAAATGCTTGGAATTTAAATAAAAACAAAATAGTATAAAGAAAAATATTTAAATTAAAATTTCAAAAGCTTTATTACGCCTGCCGAAATGCTGTGTTAATCTATAAGTTCCAGCTTAGACGTACGACCAAATTGCTGTCTTTATACCCTTCAGACAAAATAAACAATTTAATGGCAGAATGAATATTAGTTATTTTTTTACGAAATATATGAAATTTATTTTAAAACACTTCAGTCAGTCAGTCACTCACTCACTCAATCATTCATTCTACGCTTGCTAACGCTTATATTTAAATGTGGCAGCGGTCAGTTTTTCTTTCGGGCAGTCAGGCATTTATTTTGTTTGTTTTTTTAATTTAGCAGCTTTGGAGAAATAATATCAACTACCAAAACAATTCTCCACTTGCACAAATATTGTCGTTTTTATTATTATTATTATTTTTGTTTTGTTTAGTAAACAAAATAAATAAATTTAAATAGAAAATATAAAAATAATATTGAAAAAATTTAATAAAAATGAATTTAAATTTATAAATAAATAAAATAAATATTTCATATTTAATAAAATTTATATAAACAACAACAACAACAGCTACAGTAATCATAATACTAATAATTAATAGTAAAACAAATAAATAAATAAATTATTCATAATTATATTAGCATCTTTAATAAATAATTAAATAATAATAAAAAATAAATAAATAAAAATAAATTAAATGTTGACTGTTAAAGTTTTCAAACCGTAGCCGAATGCGAATCCAAATTACATGCAAAATAAATGGGTACAATGAGGCCAAATAAATACGATGTGAGTATTAATTTATTATTTATAGAATTATTTTAATTTTACTAAACTTTGCTAAAAATACTTAAAATTATTTATTAAATAAATTAAACAATTTTGTTAATAAAAAAAATATTTAAAATCTCAAATGAACTGAACTTTAATAAAAGGTTAATATTTAAAGTAAAAGGTCAGTTGTTAGCAAAAATTTAGTTTTTGGTGAACAGTCAGTCAAGTTAGATAGTTAGTAGTTAGTTAGTTAGTTAGTTAGTTAGTTAATTAATAGTTAGTTAGTTAGTTAGTTAGTTAGTTAGTTGTTAGTTAGTTAGTAGTTAGTTAGTTAGTTAGTTAGTTAGTTAGTAGTTAGTTAGTTAGTTAGTTAGTTAGTTAGTTAGTTAGTTAGTTAGTTAGTAGTTAGTTAGTTAGTTAGTTAGTTAGTTAGTTAGTTAGTTAGTAGTTAGGTAGTTAGTTAGTTAGTTAGTTAGTTAGTTAGTTAGTTAGTTAGTTAGTTAGTTAGTTAGTTAGTTAGTTAGTTAGTTAGTTAGTTAGTAGTTAGTTAGTAGTAGTTAGTTAGTTAGTAGTTAGTTAGTTAGTTAGTTAGTTAGTTAGTTAGTTAGTAGTTAGTTAGTTAGTTAGTAGTTAGTTAGTTAGTAGTTAGTTAGTTAGTTAGTTAGTAGTTAGTTAGTTAGTAGTTAGTTAGTTAGTTAGTTAGTTAGTTAGTTAGTAGTTAGTTAGTTAGTTAGTTAGTTAGTTTAGTTAGTTAGTTAGTTAGTTAGTTTAGTTAGTTAGTTATTAGTTAGTTAGTAGTTAGTTAGTTAGTAGTTAGTTAGTAGTTAGTAGTTAGTAGTAGTTAGTTAGTTAGTTAGTTAGTTAGTTAGTTAGTTAGTTAGTAGTTAGTTAGTTAGTTAGTTAGTTAGTTAGTTAGTAGTTAGTTAGTTAGTTAGTTAGTAGTTAGTAGTTAGTTAGTTAGTTAGTTAGTTAGTTATTCAGTTATTCGTCTGTATTTAATGAAAAATATCCTTTTTAATGTCAGTTTTCCAATAAATTTTTTAAGGAATGACAGTTTTTCAGTGTAAGTCAGTTTTTCAAAAAAAATCAGTTTCTCAGTATGAAATTTTATCGAAAGTAAGGTCTTTGGTTTTATAGTAGGAAATCAGAGAATTCAGATCTTTAATCAACAGTAAGGTTTTTAGAGAGAAATCAGTTAAAAGTCAGTTATTCAGTGAGAAATCAGTTTATTTTTAATGAAAATACTGTTTTTATATAAATACTTTGTCAATATAATTTTTATTTTTAGAATTATTTATTTATTTTTAATTTATTTCAATTGTTGTTTAAATATTTTTGTAAAATTTTTTATTGAACCTGATAGCTGAGTAATAAATTTTAGACAATTTGTTTTATTTGAAATTAATGGAGATATTTGTAATATTTCTGACACTTTTTTTTATTATTGAAAATAAATTATGAAAACTTGTTTTATAGTGATTAGATCATGGAATTTATAAAATGTATTTTATGCTGCAACAAAAAAAAAACACACAAATAAATAAACTTTTTATAAACATATTTATTAAGCGTTAAATATCACTAAAATTAGCAGATGTCATACTCTGGCAGACAAACAAACAAACAAACAAACATTGAAACAGACATTTAGCAAAGGTGTGAAGTTTTTCTTTAACATTTTCAGCTGCAAACAAGTGTTTGCAATTGAATAAAATATTGAGACTTAAAATGCAAGATTTTCATATCGATTTACTTGCTATGATTGCGTGAGTTTATGCTAAATAAGGATTATTAAGTTTTCAAATGCAACAAAACAATCTTCTGTTTAGTAAACTTCATGCTTGCAGGAAATTACACAATTATTATTAACATATACAAACATTTATAGGAGTAGTTACTACATAGATACTTATTGTTTCAGACATACACACCCGTAATTCAACACTTCTGTTTTTTTTTCGGTGCGGCCTTTCGTTAAAGTTGCATGTTCACAACAATATTAACACCCAGTCAAACATAATACAACAACTTCTGTTAGTGTTACATTGCTGCTGTTTGGGTTTTTTTTTGTTCAAATATATTAATTTATTAATATTTTCTAGTCTACTATTCAACTCACTCATCCACTCACTAGCGCTTAACACTGGCTTAAACTTTCAACAACATTTTCCACTATTTATTATTAATTTTTTCCAATTTTTTTAATGTTTTTTTTGTTTTATGCATAATTTTGTCTTTATCGACAGCTGTGGATTAAGATTAATCTATAAAAATGTTTATGAGTTTATTAATATCATGAGTGTATGTGTGTGTTAGTTGTGTGCTTTTGCGGCCGGTCACTTGATCGAATTTCATAGGCGCTACAACAGGATCAGAGATTAGCTACCGTAAAAGCTAATATTATGATTTAGGCTAATCACAGGTTTTCATTAAAGCAAAGATGTAAACGGAATATAAAAAAAATGTATAAAATTTTATTAAGAAAAATATTACTCATACCTTCCGTAGTCCTTTTATAATTTTTCTGTTTTTTTAGAAATTTGGGTAAAATTTTAAAACGTTTCTTAAAGTACAAGTGAAGCTTAGTTATTAAGGCTACAAATTAGTTCTATAGAACACAGATTGGATCCCAAAAACTTTGATATAAAATAGTATTAAATGAGCACATAAATTACATAGAAATTACTCATACCACCCGTGGGCCAAATCACGTTAAAGCTGAAGTGAGGAGACAAATTTAAATTTGTTTCGTTAAAAAATACATTTTTCAATAAAGAGACAATTTCACAATGAAAAGTCAGTTTTTCATTGTACAGGCAGTTTTGCAGTGAAGAAGCAGTTTTTCATTGGAAAGTCAGTCTTTCTTTAAAAAATCAGTTTTTGTTTCAGTGAAAAATCAGTCTGTTAGTGAGTTATCAGTTTTTTTAGCTATTTAACAGTGAAAAATCTGTTAAGTCAGTTTTTTGGAAAAAAAAGATAAATCAGTTTTTTAGCTATTTAGCAGTGCAAAATCAGTTTTTTCAGTGATAAGTCAGTTTTTTAGAAAAAAAAGTTATTTTTTAAACAAATTAGCTTTTAGAGTAACGACAGTTTTACAGTGAAGAAGTAGTTTTTCAGTGGAAAGTCAGTTTTTCATTAAGAAATCAGTTTTTTTTCTCAGTGAAAAGTCAGTTTGTTAGTGAGTTATCAGTTTTTTAGCTATTTAACAGTGAAAAATCTGTTAAAAGTCAGTTTTTTAGAAAAAAGAGAGAACAGTTTTTTTCACTATTTAACAGTGCAAAATTTGTTTTTTCAGTTAAAAGTCAGTTTTTTTAGAAAAAAAAGGTTATTTCTAAACAAATTAATGGACAGTTTCTAAGCGAGTTTATCAGAAATATCTGTAAAACTGACACAGTGAAAAGTCAGTTATCCACTGAGAAATCAGTTTTTCAGCAAAAATTCAGTTTTCAAGCAAAACCCATTTCTTGTGAAAAATTAATTTTTCAATAACAATTCAGTTTTTTAATGAATTTTTCCAAAAAAAAACTTTTTTTCAATTAGAAAACAGTTTTTCAATAAAAAGTCAGTTTTTTGGTGAAAAGAAATTTCGGTAAAAGTTCAGTATGTAAAAAAAAAATATTTTCAATAAAATAAAACTTTTTCAGTGTAAAGTCAGTTTTCATGTCAAAAAAAACTAATTTTTCAGTGTAAATCCGTTTTAGTGAAAAGTCTGTTTTTCGATGAAGAGTCAGTTTTTCTGTGAAAATTTAGTTTCTTTCTAAAAGTTTTTTATTGAAAAGATTTTTAGTGATTTTACAAAGACAAAATTTTCGACGAAGAGTCAGTTTTTCTGTGTAAAGTTTTTTTTTTATGAGAAATCAGTTTTTTGTTGGAGAAATTTTTAATGATTTTACAGTGAAAAATTATTTAAAAGTAAAATAAGTAAAAAGTCAGTTTATGTGAAAAGTCAGTTTTCAGCGAGTCAGTTTTTAATCAGTCTTTCAGCAAAATTTTTTTTTTTTTCGATTAGAAATTTGCTTTTTGGTGAAAAATTAAAGTCAGTTTTTATTATTAATAAAACAGTTTTCAATAAAAAAGCGTTCCAGTGGAAGATCAGTTTTTCAACGAAAAGACAGTGTTTCAATGAGAAGTCAGTTTTCAAGCAAAAATTAAGGTTTTGCAGTGAAAACTTAGTTTTTCAGTTTTTTAATATAAAAGTTTGTTTTTTACCAACAAACTGGATTTTTAGTAAAAAAAAAAACAGTGAAAGGTCAGTTTTTTGATTACTTGAAAGTTCGCTTAAAAAATATCAGTTTTTTCAATTTCAGTTGAAATGCAAAACACAATGAAAGGCAGTTTAAAAAAAAATCGGCAAAAATTGAGTCTTTCAAAGCTTTTTCTGTTGAAAATCTAAATTGTAAGAGAAAAAGTAGGTTTTTAGTGATAAGATAATGAAGAAAGGAAAAAGCTATTTTATGCTAAAAAAAAAACAACAAAAGTAATTCTTAAACCATTTCCCCTTTTTTGCCAGCCAGACAAAATATACAAAAAAATAATCTTTATAGCAATTTTACTCAGCAAATTTACTAGATAAATCTTTTATCAATATTCATATGAAACATTAAACACAATTAAATACATTGAACAATAACATGGTTGCAACATCCATCCCCATCATCTTGCCATATTCCCAGTCTCACAATGTCCTTTCGCATTAAACATGTCTGTAGCTATAAGCAGCTAAAGAATCGCATCAAATATTCGTAAAAGCAACTTAGTGTTTTTACTGTTTGTTAATCCTCACCAGATACTAATCATCCAATTATCACATATCCATACATTTAATCGTTCAGCTTGTAGACGAGATTTTCATGTGATACGAACAACAAATAGAAAAACATACATATGTTGCAGCAAAAGCAGATAGAGAGAGAGAGTGAAAGAAAGAGAGAAAAACTTAATTAAATTATATAAAAACTTATTAAAAACATGTTTAGGAAATGATGTGAAAGAGATTAGTTTAA
Source organism: Lucilia sericata (assembly GCF_015586225.1). Lineage (NCBI taxonomy): Eukaryota > Metazoa > Arthropoda > Insecta > Diptera > Calliphoridae > Lucilia > Lucilia sericata. Next base: position 435,573 of record NW_023994150.1, on the reverse strand, counting down.
TTTTTGTTGTTGTTGTTTTACTTAGCTTTTGTTGTGTTAAAGTGAAAATGCACAAAACAACTGACCAGTGTGGAGGCAGCCAAGCGAACACAAGTACTCACAGTCAGTTAGTTAGTCAGTCAGTGTCCACTGTCAGGCAAATAAAGCTCAAACAATTTTCTCAAATGATTCATCTAATATAAGACAGTGTGTGTATGTGTGTGTAAATTTGCATTGCCTACCACAATGTTTTGTTGCAACTATTTAAAGAATGTTGTAGTGTTAGACAAAGTACAACTACTGCAGCTAACACTACTCGTTTGCAACTGCTACGTGATGCAGTCAAGTCAGTCAGTTATACATGCAACATACCACGTAGACGTTGTTGTTGTTGCTTTTGTCCTAGTGTGTTTGTATGCAAAACAACGTTATTAATTTGCTGATAAATTTTAAGCTGCAATGACAGCGAATAACGACGACGTTGACGTGTAAAAATGAAAGAAAATCTACATTATAAACATTCATCCATCTATCTATCCTATCCAATCCAAAACATTCATTCGTTCCTTCCCTGGTAAATACTTAGATGTCGTC